>NC_143221.1:16075679-16375679 GCF_030267445.1 Bombyx mandarina
TGAACTCACAAGCGAGACGGCAACATAGAGTCCTCTGATAAACTTTTTTTTAAGGTCACTTTTGTTTCCAGATTGTAAAAAAAGTTCTTTGAACGTTATTAAGGTGCCGATGTCTTCTCCCTTACCTCAGGATTTTCGATAATACTTAGTCTGGCCATAAATACTGTTACAATTAAATATAAACAAAATATTACATTTGAATTTGGAATCTGTCATTTTTATATGATTGCTCTTTTTTTTTTTTTCATTTCATAAGTTTTCTCATTTTGGCGTCAATACATTGTACAATATTTTGCGATATTAAAATGGAGTTGGGTGATAAAGAGAACCGATTGGCTGTGATTGCATTACACAAAGTAGGTATGGAGCCAAATGCAATTTTTAAAACTCTCCATACGCTTGGTATTAGTAAAATGTTTGTGTACCGGGCTATTAATAGGTGCAATGAGACCTCCTCTGTTTGTGACAGAAAAAGATCTGGCCGTCCACGTAGTGTTCGTACGAAAAAGGTGGTCAAAGCAGTAAGGGAAAGAATTCGAAGAAATCCTGTCCGAAAGCAAAAGATTTTATCTCGGGAGATGAAGATAGCACCTAGAACCATGTCGCGTATTTTAAAAGATGACTTAGGATTTGCAGCCTATAAGAGACGTACTGGTCATTTCTGAACTGATAATTTAAAAGAGAATAGGGTGGTAAAATCGAAACAACTACGAAGCGGTACGCAAAGGGAGGTCATAAAATTTTTTTGTTTACGGATGAGAATTTTTTTACAATTGAGCAACATTTTAACAAACAAAATGACCGTATTTATGCTCAAAGCTCTAAGGAAGCTTCCTAATTAGTCGACAAAGTGCAACATGGGCACTATCCTTCAGTGATGGTTTGGTGGGGTATTAGCTATGAAGGAGTGACTGAGCTATACTTTTGTGAAAATGGTATCAAAACATCGGCACAAGTGTATCAAGATACCATTCTTGAGAAGGTAGTGAAGCCCCTTAACAACACCATGTTCAATAATCAAGAATGGTCCTTCCAGCAAGACTCGGCGCCAGGTCATAAAGCTCGGTCTACGCAGTCTTGGTTGGAAACGAACGTTTCGGACTTCATCAGAGCTGAAGACTGGCCGTCATCTAGTCCCGATCTTAATCCACTAGATTATGATTTATGGTCAGTTTTAGAGAGTACGGCTTGCTCTAAACGCCATGATAATTTGGAGTCCCTAAAACAATCTGTACGATTGGTAGTGAAAAATTTTCCCATGGAAAGAGTGCGTGCTTCTATTGATAACTGGCCTCAACGTTTAAAGGACTGTATTGCAGCCAATGGAGACCACTTCGAATAAGCTTTTTATACTTTAAATTGTTTTATATTTATATTTTAAACTAACACACTGTAAAAGTAATAAATGTTATTTGCAATAGATTTTTTTTATTTTTAATTGTAACAGTATTTATGGCCAGACTAAGTATATACGAACGGCCATCTTTAGTGTGGAGTTAAATGGATGTATTTAGGATCCTGACACAGAGATGGGAATAGCATTTCCAGCAAAGCTTCGGAAAAGATAATTAAAAATTTCATTAAAACCTTTATATCAATTTGTTTGTTTTGTTGTTGTTATTTATATCAATATGTTTAGATAAATCAGTGTGCATGGCGCGAGTTCTTTGACGTACTCGTTATCGTAAAAGTTAACTCGAATTTGTGTGCAGTTGGAACAGCGCCTCTAGCGGCAAACGTAGGCAAACGTTCAAACTCCATACAAATTTCAGTTAACTTTTACGCTATCGAGAACGTTAAAAAACTCGTGTACAGTACAGAGGTGAGTAATGTATTCGATCGTGTGTCTCTTCTAGCGGATAAATCCGGTGACTCCTCAACACCAAATGAACCGTGAGCTCGTTCTACGTCCGATTAAACAATAAATAAACATTCTGAAGTAACTGAACTCTCTTCGAGAATAGATATACTATGAAAATGACAAATTTGTAGCGTTTTTTTTTTTGTGTTCGAAGACACAGCTTGGGTTATATTATTATCTTTAGTGATCGTAGGTAGCAATAGTTAATTATACCATCTAATAATAATAATAATAGCTTTTTTATTCCTAAACATAGGGTTACAAGAGGTCCCTAAGTTCGGTGTGCCTTTTGGCATAGGCCTCCTCCAATTCCTTCCAATGGGTCCTATCCCTTGCTACTCTCAGCCAGAATGGTCCCGCTGTCTGCTTCAAGTCACCTTCCCATCTCCTGATTTGACGACCCCTACTCCGTTTGCCGTCTCTTGGTTGCCAGAGGGTGACTTGCTTGCTCCCATCTACCTCCTACCCATTAGATACAACCCCATCTTTATTTCTGCCGCGAAACCATTGTACTATAACTCCTATTTCAAGGTGGATGTCGGCATTTACGCAGCATAACAGCAGGTGGTCTGCGTGCTCGTTCACCTGTCATACATCTATACTAATATTATAAAGAGGAAATATTTGTTTGTTTGTTTGTTTCGAATAGGCTCCGAAACTACTGGACCGATTTGAAAAATTCTTTTTCCATTAGAAGCCGACATTGTCCCTGATGAACATAGGCTACTTTTTTAATTTTTTTTTATATTTTTTTTTTTGGTTTCATGTGTGTTTTAATGTTTCCGAAGCGAAGCGAGGGTGGGTCGCTAGTACATTAATAATTTTTTTCACTGCCTTAAGTGCGGTGGCACTTAGTTCGCACCGAAGCCAAGTTCATACTTAAGTTATAGTAATAAAATAAAAATTCAGTCGCCAGCGAAGGCGCCGCGTCTCATCGGAAGTTTGTAGTTCTGAATCTTTAAAGTACTTTAAAGAGAAACGGAAAATCTAAATAGCTTAAGGCGTCTTACGTAGTTCACCGTGAATTCACCACCTACACGAAATCGTAATCCAACAACAATGAAACGCGTCGGATTTTCCCGGGAATAAGATAAATAAGCAAACAGGCAGAGAGACAAAGACAATTCTAAAAAATAATTTATTTTTGTTATACGTGGTTACATGAGTCCATAGACTTGAGGTCGGAGTCGTATAAAGCTTATAAAGGCTGTAAATACCTTAAAATAAGCTCAGCTAGCACCGTGCTTTATTTATTTGGAGCCTAAAACGATAACTTTCAACGTAGGTATGTTGTTTGAGTAAGTTGAATAACCGAAATTGGTTCCACGTATACTTGGGAACCACCAAAAATAATATTGAATTCCCTGGTACCGCCTTCAAGCGACTTTAATCCCAATATCAATATGAATACGAACGTAATTTGGTTTTTAAAAAAATAATAAAAATTTGATTTAAGTTTTGTTATGGTTGGTACATATTTAATGCAATCCATTACTTCTTCCAATTCAGGGTATTCCTAGTGGGACGTAATTATCGAAAAAAATCAAGCGATTCTCTATTCTATACAAACTAGGCGAAGTGCGTTATTCCCTTGCAATAGAACTCCCCTGAACTGCTAGCGATTCAACACGGGCAAGCCATCACATTCGTTCTCATTATCAACGTCGCGTTTTAACAACACGAAAGGAAAATTGAAAGTTATTATTTGTATTGAATCGGCCGGTCTCGACCAGATATGGTTTCGTTACAATTACATTTGCATTTATAAAGGAAAACGTGAGGTCCCGTAGACGCTCCCGGCTCCGAGCCTGTCTTTGCCAAGCGATTTTATGACGTTTCTCGTGCGACGAAGTGCGCGAATCGCCCGCGGAGACTGGTGTATTTGCAGTTCGATCGGGTAATGTAAAATTGATCATGCTCCGCTATTTCTTTTCATTTCATTCAAACATGCTATTGCTTTTTGTAAGTTTTTTATTGCTTAGACGGGCGAACGAGCACGCAGACCACCTGCTGTAAAGCGGTAACCGAACTCCATAGACATTAATAACGTAAATGTCGACATGCACCGTGAGTCGTCGTGGCCTAAATGAAGTCGTCGTGGCCTAAAGAATAAAACGTCCGGTGCATTCGTATCTAGCGATGCACCGGTGTTCGAATCCCGCAGGCGGGTATCAATTTTTGTAATGAAATACGTACTCAACAAATGCTCACGATTGTCTTCCACGGTGAAGGAATAACATCGTGTAATAAAAATCAAACCCGCAAAATTATAATTTGCGTAATCACTGGTGGTAGGACCTCTTGGGAGTCCGCACGGGTAGGTACCACCACCCCGCCTATTTACGCCGTGAAGCAGTAATGCGTTTCGGTTCGAAGGGTGGGGTAGCCTATGGATGTCTATGGGCTCCAGTAACCACTTAACACCAGGTGGGCTGTGAGCTCGTCCACCCAACTGAGGAATAAAAGAAATAGCACTATGTGGGCCGCGAACTTTGTGGTAATGGTATGTGCTATATCCAATTTTATATACACAAAGATGAATAAAACTATTATGTTCGGTCTGTGTGTGTGTGTGTGCCCGTGGTGTGGTTACAGAAGATTCTCTTCACGTTAAAATTCGGTCACGTTTCGATCGTACGGTATCCGTAACGTTGGAATTATTTATTCAGAAGCGGTAAGACACCCGGTGTTTTTGTATCCAGTAGCGAGACTACACCTAGCACAAAACCTTCCGAGTTTCCAATTAAAATGAAACCAGCCGAACTTACCGTCGGTATGCTGCTACGCATATTATTATTATTTTTATTGCTTAGATTGGTGGAAGAGCTCACAGCCCATCTGGTGTTAAGTGGTTACTGGAGCCCATAGACATCCACAACATAAATGCGCCACCCACCCTGAGATACAAGTTCTAAGGTCTCAAGTATAGTTACAACGGCTGCCCCACCCTTCAAACCGAAACGCATCACTGCTTCACAGCAGAAATAGGCAGTGTGGTGGTTTATTATAAGTGAGTCGTAAATGTGTTTGAAGGTCGGTACAGTCGTTGGTAATTACGATAGAAATTTCTCCCTTATGACTTAAGGTAGGTGAATGTTCTCAAAGTTTATAACGTCTATGAGCTCCCGTTGAAGCTTGGGAGTATACGATATAGAGAATACCTTCCACTGAGCAGCTTAAAATTGCTCAGCAGACTGACAGTCCGTTTGCTGTTGTTCGGAACTTGTATACATGCAAGCTTATCTTATCTGTCATCTGTCTGTCTGTTATCTGTCAAAAATCTTAGGTTGTCTTTTGTTGATCTGTACAATGGATGGTTGAATTTATTTGTAATTAGACCATGGATAGTGTAAGTATTTCAATTCGAACGGCTGCTTGAGCGTTGTGCTGATTCTTGATTCACCGCGAGCTTACTTTTTTTTTGGTCAGCGGAAATCGCTGGACTTCCGCCCTCCTCTGGGGATGGAGTGCGGGACATGTCGGAATCGAACTGACTAAAACCTCCTGTCGCTCAACAACCCGCGTCCGAACCTCGCATGAGATAGAACTCATGAAAAGGCAAAGGGGGGAAAGTGAAGCGTTTAGTGCGGAGCACATCTCTCCCATCAACCTCCCCGGTCGTCGGCGCCACGACCACCAGCCCCCTCGGTTTATTAGGTACCTACGTTAGACTATTTTAAATCGAATTTGGTCTTTAAATATCTCAACGGTAATACTCGTAAAAGGCACTGCGATGGTAATTTTTTGAATGGCCTTAGTAAGCAGACGAGCGTACGGCCCACCTGGTTGTAAGTGAGTACAGTAGCCCACGGACGTCAGCAATGCCAGAGGCAGAGCTAAGTCGCTGTTTACCATTGAGGACTCTCCACAAGCCTTATTTTTTTTTATTGCTTAGTTGGGTGGACGAGCTCACAGCCCACCTGGTGTTAAGTGGTTACTGGAGCCCACAGACATCCACAACGTAAATGCGCCACCCACCTTGAGATAAAAGTTCTAAAGTCTCAAGTAAGTTACAACGGCTGCCCAACCCTTCGAACCGAAACGCATTACTGCTTCACGGCGGAAATAGGCTGGGTGGTGGTATCCACCCGCGCGGACTCACAAGAGGTCCTACCACCAGTAAAGGAAGACATGTCATAGCGCTCGGGAAACATCGAATAATGCTTGAAGTATGCTAAGTACTATTGTCTATATATAGGTGGAATTGCTTGATGAGTTTGTCTGCCCGTCTAGAACGCTTAAGCTGACCTCAGCTGATCAGCTTGTGAGTCTGAGCCGGCTTACAGGCGTGAGTTCTTTTCTTCAAGTTGCTGATTTAACAATTCATTTGTAACTCTGCTATCGAAGGAACGAATGTGTAGGAATAAAGCAAAATCTTTCAAGAAAAGCAATTATACGCGGTCGTCCGTGTAGTGGGACTATCGCGCGGTAAGCCCGCGGTTAGGAGACAGGTGTACCGTCCGACACTAATGAAAATCAGCTCTGTAATACCACAGGGGACAGTTTGCTGCAGTGAAGGAATCAGGAGTGTAAAAACATTAAAGCATATTATAATTTGGATTTGGTTTTTTTTTTTTTATTGCTAGGTGATTGGACGAGCTCATAGCCCACCTGATGTTAAGTGGTTACTGGAGCCCATATACATCTACAGCGTAAATGCGCCACCCACCCCGTGATATAAGTTCCAAGGTCTCAGTATAGTTACAACGGCTACCCCACCGTTCGAACCGAAACGCATTACTGCTTCACGGCGGAAATAGGCGGGGCGGTGGCACCTATCCGCGCGGACTCCCAAGAGGTCCTACCACCAGTGATTACGCAAATTATAATTTTGCGGGTTTGATTTTTATTACACGATGTTATTCCTTCACCGTGGAAGTCAATCGTGAACATTTGTTGAGTACGTATTTCATTAGAAAAATTGGTACCCGCCTGCGGGATTCGAACACCGGTGCATCGCTACACACGAATGCACCGGACGTTTTATCCTTTAGGCCACGACGACCACTAAGGTGCTAAAGGTTTCGTTTGAGTCGTCTCCGTGAACTTTTTTTTAGTCTAAGGGGTTATTCTAAATTCGCTAGGACCGTTAGGTGAGCTCACGGGCTCAATCTGCGAGAATTGCTAAAATTGGTCTTAGCAAGAGCAGTGCTTCGCTGAATCTACTACCGGGTCGGAATCGCGACCCAATGCGAAGATCAGACGAGAAACTCAGTGGGTATTTTATCATCGAATTACCTAAAACTAGAACAAATTTTCCTGAAATCTCTACGTTCATTAGTAGGGCATTCTAGAGATTCATTTGGCCACTTACATATGCTCTGGAATGAATTTCGACCCAGGGTGCTTCCTAAGCAGGAGATTTGAAGGAGTTTCCAGTTGTTCCAGAATGTCGTTGTTCAGAACTTGTATAGATGCAAGCTTATCCTGAAAATGTAGTAAGTGAGATTCAGGCATTTGTCAAATATTTTGTGTTCTGTGATGGCTACCGCCACAGCTATACATAAGTCATGTGACCCTTGATCAAGTTCATGGGGCGACCGGAGGGGAAAATGCCGCGTGACGCGTTATCACTAGTATACTGCACTGCTTACATAATCTGGCAGGCTGGAATTGATCCAGTGATCCAGTTGATGTAACCTTCTTACCTCTCTTGGGTTTTGACTGGTGTGTTTGTCTTTGTGTTGAGCGGGGACCGGATGTTCAGGCGAGAGTACGGGGGTGTCTTTTAGGGGGTGGCTACGACAGTCCCACATACCACCAGCGCACCCTCGGCGCACTGCACTCGTGTGGGGAACCAGATCCCGACTCAATAAATGTTTCTAAGTGGGCTCCGAGATTGTCTATCGTATCCACATTGATCAACTAGCTGAAGCGTAGTACTCGCACAATGTTCTGTGATAAATGCGACAAATAACTTCAATAGACGTTCTTATCGCTCCAAGTAAGGTCATTGACCGTTATCGGATTTTATAAGTGTAAAATAAACAATTATTAAATCTTCAGTTATTTTAGTTATTAACTATGATCAATATGTTTCATGATGATGCAGCATTTAAAAAAGTAGATGTAAGCACCGAAATTCTTTCCCGCCTGCTTGACGTAAAATAAACATTAAATAATAATATCATCATCATCTTAGGCCTTACAGCCCAGGGTGGGCCTTAGCCTGGTCCAGTATGTCTCTCCAGACTGCTCTCGCCAGTTCGTTTTGAAAAAATCCGGTCCGGTAACATTACTTTTCCTTTCATAATCATTTAATTTTTGGATGAGTGGGTGATTAACCCTCTGCACCCTATATAATAATATAAGTTATATAAATATTGTATAAGTTTACTGTGCAACTTGCTCAACAAAGTCTTTGTTCAAAGACATATAGGCATTCGAAATGTATCGTCACATGTCACTACATTGAAAACGTGCTTGACGAATCGAAGTTATCTATGTACTCAATTGTACTCGTGACTCGTGTTAATACCAGAAGCAAAAACTTTAACCATCTAAGCAATAAAACAAAAAAAAAAAAAGTGTGTGTGTCCGCTCCGACGCACGACTGGAGTTTACTGGATATAAAAAATTAAACGAAACAATACGAGAAATAGTTCTATATTACGACAACACGATACACAACAGATTATTAACAAATTAACGAGACACAAAACAAACGACTAACAAATATATGAAAATACAATAATGAGAGAAACGCGCGATCAGTACGAGGCTTTGTGGCGGACTGCCGGCGCAGCAGCCCGGCGTCACCTGCGATAACGCGGCCGCGCGTTGGCTCCTGATTGGCGCGCGCACGCATCACGCAATCAGGAGCCAATCAGGCGCATAATGCATTTCGTGTGACATGCTAGGCGCATAACGCATTTCGTGTGACATGCTAGTACGATTTTGGTCCCCATAATTTTCATACCCCGGGCCTATATATGTAAATCGATTCTAAAGGAGTAAACTCCAAAAACGTGTGTGAGTGCAAAGTGCAAACGGCACACACGGTAGAAGTGAAACTTATAAAATATAATAATAATCGCAAGGGTCAACCACTCCGCAGTGCAATGCAGCAGCCGCACCCCGGGGAACCCCGCCTGCATGATCACAGTATACCGACGCCAAGCAGGTATGAGATAGCGTTTTTTTGTTTTTCTTTCCTACCTAAGCTGATAGCTTTGAGAGGCTATATCAGCGTCGCCTTAACTAGTAGGTGAGCTCACGGGGCTCAAGCCTGATGACGTTGCTAACACGAACCCTAGCAAGAGACGTGCTTCGCAGAATCTACCACCGGATCGGAAACGCGACCCACTGAGAAGATCTGGCGAGAAACTCAGTGGGTTGTGTCTGAGGGTTAATTTACTCGTAGAGTCCTTCGTCGCAAGCGACGGGTTCGACGAGAACGATGACCGGTGCTTGAGGTACCTAAAAGCACCGTTAGTGGATCGAGAGGATCCGAAATGACGTGTTTGGGGCGACGTCGACTGCTTTCCATTCTGTCCGCAGGATCGGGAATGTAGTTACCGGCGGCCACGATAAGAGGGTTCTCGTGTCGTGCCGCTTTATCGAAGTGGCGCATCGACGTCGACTGAAGATACTTATTGATGGATTCTTAAGTCCAGGTCGTCATGGAGGTCGACGTTTCTGACGAACCACGGAGCTCCGACGGCTATCCTGCAAAACGAGATTGAATAACTTGGAATGATTTAAAGTTAGTGCGGGCCGCGTGAGCGAATACTACGCTTACATAGGTCATGACGGGGCGAATGCAAATTTTGTAGAGTGTCACCTTATTTTTAAGGGACAAATTACTTCGCCTGCATATCATCGGGTAGAGGTCGCGTACCGTTTGAATGTGGGGGGGGGGGGCGGCATGTCATCCCTATCTCGAGGGTGACGCCTAAGTATTAGACATGTGTAAGTAATGCGAGTGATATTACTCCGGTAATATTACTCTACGATGTAATGCAACATCACACATTACGCGAAGGAAACAAACATCACACTATCACTCAACATGTTTCTTTCTTTGTCGTGTAATGTTGCATATTACACGAACGGAACCGAGCGAGCGAGACAGACCGATCGACCAAAATAAATGAGCAAGCGACACGGAATTATTCCTAGTGATTTTGAACCGTATGCCCTGGCCGCTAGGTACATTTTTATACCTATGGTACGTCTGAATTTTAATATAGGTATTTGTGTTTATATTTTTCATGCGGCCAGCCAGTAGTTCCCCGCAAGTAGTTACTTAATTTTTAATTCGCAACTTTTGTAAAATCGCTAGTCGCTCGTAATTGTTTAGTAATATTTCATATTAATTTTTGTGTTTGAATTACTTAAGCACTTGTTTGAAAATAGTTTTATTATATGTTTTAATGCGTGTTTAATAAGTGAAAGAAAGAACGGCGTCTAAATGAAAGTACAGTCCTCTTTGGATGCACTTTGAGGAGACCGCTTCGAAACAATGCATCTACTGCTCTCGTATATTAACATTATTGTCGAGCTCAATTTGCAGTCTAAGTCGCCATATGAAATCCGTTCATCTCGCAATAAATTATATTAAGTAAAAAATAAAATTATTATATTATTAAGTAAGTCAATCTCTGTCAAGTAATTTAACAGTGTATTACAATACAAAGTTCATACTTTGTATTGTAATACACTACTGTAATGACACATCCGAATCATTACCTAAGTGATGTGTATGAACACATCACTTAAGTAATGATTCGGGTGTATAGATACAATGTATTCGTCGTCACAGTATCTATTGAACGCACCGAGTAATGTTAAGAGTGATGTGTAATGTTTTCGAGTAATATCACCTGTCTATAAAAGTGATGTCATATCACATTACATTGGCAAGTGATGTTTTGCGCAAGTCTACTAAGTATAAGTATTTAATCTTAGGAGCCCACGGTATGGATTAGCCGTACATGATGATTGGGCAAATGGCGAAGGCGAAGGCGAAGGCGAAGGCGAAGGTATTGACGCGCTTAGTCGGGAGTGTGAGATAGCAGGAGAAATACAAAAAGGTCTATCAACTGTGTAACAACTCGTCACCGCGATTCAGAAATTGTTGAATTTACGTGCAGCGACATCTGTTGATAACAAACTAAATAGAAATAAAATAAACGTAGCGCAAGAAATTAAGATGGCGCGTAACCGAAAAACGTTACATACGTTTTTTCCTCCCTACGTCGATAAAGAAGTTTCACTTCAAAAAGCTTTATTTGTTGAAATATTTTTGTACACAATAAAATATACTGAAGAAGATAGCGTGTGAAGTAAGCGGTTTGTATTTTCTTCCTACCTGTTCGCTGGTAGCCTAAGGTGCTAATCCAACTTCGCGTGAACGGTTCGGCAAGCTCACGAGCTCAACCTGAGAGAATTTGCTAACACTACTCGTAGTACTAGCAAGAGCAGTGCTTCGCTGAATCTACTAGCGGATCGGAATTGCGACCCACTGAGAAGATCAGACGAGAAACTCAGTGGGCTATGTCTGTGGGTTAATTCGGTTGTCGAACTCTTTGTCGGTGTGTATTATAAATGAAATGCAGTTGTAATTCGTTTTGGGTATTATTATTATAAGTTGAAATTATTGTGTGTATTTGTAGGAACAGTTTTAATAGCTATTGTGATTCCTGATATACATCGTAGTTGTAGTTTTATATACACTTATATATTTTTACTAAGCGATAAAAAAACATTACTAGCTTCTTTTTTCTTTTTGCAATTTCTTTCACGCGTTCTAACTTCTATCTGCAACAGATTTCCTAACACCGGCCCTGCACAGAACCCTCTTCAGAAAGCGACACATATTACTTCTCTATGTCATTCTTCGCTAGTAACAAGACATTACAAGTAAAATCTTTTGAAAGAAATAAAAAAAAAGTTAGAATGTTTATCATAGGATCATGTGGTCGACAGATCGCGTGATTATTCACCGACGCTAAAAAATTAGGAGATTCTCGATTCGATTGTTTTTATGTGTGTTATCTCAGACCTTTATTCTCGGTAAACCGATTTTCGTCATTCATTTTAATTCAAAAACTAGTGCTTCTCATGTTATGCCATTTTATTAATTTTTATGATTTTTTAATTATCATGCATATTTAAGTGACTTGGTTAGTGATGACTACATTGATGATGTAGTTTTCATTATGGCAAAATTTTGTTATTAGTTTTAACATTATATAAACGACACCAATGATTTTTTAAACAACAGATATGTTATCTTCATAGTAACTGACTCTTCAAATCTGATCGCGCCATATATATCTACATACCTACCGATATAGTGCACACACATGTTGACAAGTAGCATTTATGAAAAGTACAAAAGATGGGATAAGCGCGTGAGTAAAAAAGATAGCTATAATTGGAACGATTGCACTTGTTGTATTGTTATTGCATTTGTTTAGACGCGACTAAAGACGAAACGTCCCGATTGGCCTGTTTTCAAGTCTTCACTTGACGTGCACTTGAAACATATCTGCTTCTTTTTACATATAAAATATCATTGAACGACACTGTTTAAAACAAAATTATACTTGCAGTTTTGTCGACGTGAATGCATTGCGTGAAATGCATGACATTACAAAACTAGACACTTCGAAATTATCTCTTAAAGTCTATATTCATGTTGTGCAGTGTTTCGGTATCTGCATACAATATTGTGGTCTGTTTGTTTTCTTAGCGAAGACCATAGCGTAGCAGAGGTTACTAGAAAGAAATGAAATTGACAAGGATATTTTTTTCCACTAATATACTACTTTATGTATTAAAATTTATTCAGTAATATTTTGATTATGGTTGAAAATTACAATTCATAATTCATAAAACATAACAGTACACAGTATTGTTAATGTAGAATTGGAAGGAAGTCTAAGGACTTAAGTTTTTTTCTTTTTTTGAAGTGAAACTTCTTTATCGGCGTTGGAAAAAAATTTACCGTCACATTTTTCGGTTACGCGTCACATTTTTCCGTTACGCGCCATCTTTTTTGTATTCATGTCTATGATAATAAAATCCTTTTGTTTAAACTTTATCTAATTTAACTTTTTTGTATTCATGTCTATGATAATAAAATCCTTTTGTTTAAACTTTATCTAATTTAACTTTATTTAACCAATTTCTAGAAAGTTGCATGTAGATCATTTTTCGAAAAATAAGGCCATAAAGAAGTTTCACTTCTTACGTGTGTACACTAGTACACGCACACATTTTTTTTTTGTTTAGATGGGAGGACGAGCTCACAGCCCACCTGGTGTAAGTGGATACTGGAGCCCGTAGACATCTACAACGTAAATGCGCCACCCACCTTGAGATATAAGTTCTAAGATCTCAGTATGGTTACAACGGCTGCCCTACCCTTCAAGCCGAAAGGCATTACTGCTTCACGGTAGAAATAGGTAGGGCGGTGGTAACTACCCGTGCAGACTAACAAGAGCTCCTACTACCAGTTTGAAGCTCCTAGCACCAGTTTAGACGTCATATCACCAGCCTATTAAGCTTCAAATCATAATATATTATAGACAAAGTTACAATGTCACCATATTCACAATGTGATTGTCGCGGTTTTCGTTAAGTTCAGTTCGATATCAATTTAATACTTTTTTTTCTAATTCGTCCTTTTAATCAATCGATATTTCGCTTTTGAATCACGGACCGCGAATGGACTCCTTTCGAACTTCACAGGCTTGTAGTCTTGGGGCACCAACGTGTACTTCCGCAGTAGCCGCACAAGACCTGCTCTCAGTTGGAGACGTGCGAATTTAGCACCTGGAATCAAGAAGTTTGTTTGTGGATCAAGGTCGCTATGGATTATTTTTATAGAAAAATATATTTTTGGCTATTAAACAAAATAAAAATGAAATTTGTTCTGTATGCTCCTTGGGGAGTGCTCTTAGGAATTGTTTGAGATGATCCCATCATCTCGTTTTTACCATCGCACCGCCCGCCGCCGGAGTAGAGTTCATCCATACTACGTGAAGCCACTGCGTTCATCCACAGTGCGTTCCCAAAGATCTTTTCTGCCACGTACCATCCGGCTTTGGAATGAGCTCCCCTCCAGCTGTTTCCCGAACGCTATGACATGTCCTTTAAACGATGCTTGTGGTGCATACTTAGCGGTAGGCAGCGACTTGGCTCTGTCCCTGGCATTGCTGAAGGTCATGGGCGATGGTAACCACTCACCATCAGGTAGGCCGTATGCTCGTCTGCCTACAGGGACAATAGAAAAAAGTTCAGAATCCAAAAAAAGATACATTTTAATGGCAAGTCGAAATGAAAATGAGTTGTCTTGTGACTCTGGTAAAAATATTTATTTATTTATTTATTTATTTAAGGATTACCGACAGGGTTTACAGTAAGACATAAAATAACATTGACATGTATAGAGCAATTGATAACTGCAACTCTAATTATAGGCAATCACAGCATGCATTACATTAATATATTAATAGAGATTTAATAATACTATTAATAATAATAAAAAATTAAAAACAAAAGAAAGACAACAAGGGCAGTAATACCCGAGTACTCAGACCGAGGCTGAGGCTGAGGTTCAACAACAACTTTTTATAATTTTGTTCTTAAATATTGGAAGGGAATCGCCAAATATGTCAAGGTTTTCAACTTTTCTAACAAGATTATTATAAAGGTTAGTTAGACGAGGAGTAGGTGAGTGCTTGCCTAGATTGGTTCTGCTAAAGCGGGTGCTGAAAAGAGCAACGGGGCGACGAGGTAACCTAGATGGCACCTTCAAAGAGAATTTATTGAGGATGAATTGGGAGTCGACAGTACCGCTCATAACTTGATGTAAAAAACATAAGCCTAACATATCGCGGCGATCACTCAATGTTTGCATTTTAAAATGTTTAGCCCTATCAACATAAGATTCAACATAATTAGGCGGCCTAAAACGGTACGACATGTGGCGAAGTAACTTTTTTTGAATTCTCTCAATCCTGTTAATATGGGTTTTGTATGTAGGACACCACACAGTGCTGCAGTAATCAAGTTTGCTTCTAACATAACTGTTGTAAAGCATTAGCGTAGTGGAAACCTTCTTAAACTCCTTACCATTCCTAAGTACAAAACCCAGTGATTTGTTCGCGGTATCTATAATTTTGTCAATGTGCTTAGTGAAATTCAGCTTGGTATCAAGCTCCACCCCTAAATCACGAGTCTGAGAAACTTCACTCAAGCATTCCCCTGAAATATGATATTGTGTTGGTATTATATTGCGTTTTAATGTAAATTTTATATGTAGACATTTCGAAATATTCAAATACATTTTATTAATTTGGCACCAATCAACCAATTTATCAATATCTCTCTGTAATAGTTCAGCATCATTCACATCATTTATAACACGCATTATTTTAAGATCGTCAGCAAATAGGTAACAGGTAGAATATTTAAAAAGATTTGTAATTTCGTTGATAAAGATGTTAAAAAATAGTGGACCCAAGATGGAACCCTGAGGTACACCCGAAGAAGCTATGAATGGATTGGAACTGTGCCCGTCAATAACAACCTGTGATGGCCTTTGGTTTAGATACGAAGAACACCATCTAAGCAGAGGAACTTCGATACCAAATTGATGTAGTTTTTCTAGTAAAATGCTGTGGTTAACTTTATCAAAGGCCTTAGAAAAATCAGTATATATTGCGTCAACTTGCCCAGAGTTGTCAATGATGACCGCAACATCATCTACGTATTGAAATAAATTCGTATTTGTGGACCGCTTCGTCATGAAGCCATGCTGAAATGGGGACAGCTGGTTTCTTACATGATTGTAAATATGAGTGTAAACTAAACTTTCAAAGACTTTAGCAAATGTACAAAGGATGGAGATGGGCCGATAATTAGTTATTAGATCTTTTTTCCCATTCTTATGTATGGGAACTATTAGGGCTTCCTTCCACTTTTCAGGGAAAATCCCTGATAATAATGAATGATTGAATATTAAAAACAAGAGTGTGGAGAGTTGTTCAGCACATTTAACGATAAATTGTGGTGGGATATTGTCTGGCCCCACTCCCTTGGTTAGATCCAGATTTTCCAACTTCCGTCTGACACTGTTAACTTCAATGTGAACAGCCCGCATACTACATTTTGTGTCTATCCAGTCAGCATTAATATTGCTGTACACATTGTCATCAGCTTCAAACACAGAAGAGAAATATTTTGCAAATAGATCACTGATGACATCTACACTGTGACCTTTTACGTCATTAAGACTCATAGTGGGTGGATAGTTAGAACTAAAATTACTTTTCTTTTTAATGTGCGACCAGAAGTATTTAGGGTTCTTGGATATTAAAATTTCTAAAGAGATTATATAATCGTTATAACATTTACGCATGACCCTTTCACAATCAGCACGCAAGTAATTGAATTCTATTTTGTCTAACGGATTTCTATGTTTTTTGTATTTTGTATGGTATTTGTGTTTTAGCTTTAACATTTTTACTAAGGATGGTGAGAACCAGACAGGGTAATTTTTATATTTAAATGTGGGTGTAAATGGAACATGACTTTTTATAATATTTCTGAGAATCTCATACAATTTGCTAACCATATAATTTACATTACTGCAATCATTAAATTCATTATTCCAATTAATATCACTTAATTCATTGTTAATAATTTCATAATTAGCTTTTCGGAAATTATATTTCGGTTTGATAGTATTCTGACTAGTTTTGTTAATAAATACCGTCGTTGCTATAGATATGTCTAAGGGGGGATGCAATTCATCAATATCTCTTAGTGGGTGAGTACATTCTTTGACTGTAATATTATTGTGAGTATTACTGAGAACAAGATCAAGTATCTTATTTTTACTATTGGGAATGTGATTGTGCTGAACGATATCATTAAGTGCCATAAAGTCTATCAAACTGCTATTCATTGGGCAGGTACCATAATTGTTCGGTGTAGTGTAGGACTCATCATCGTTAAGCTCCCAGTTTATCCCGCTTAGATTAAAATCACCTAATATAATCGTGCTACAATTTTGGTCAAAACCTACGCTACATTTGTCTAAATAATTATCGAGAGCTGTGACCGTGACGGGGGGTGGCAGGTAGACTGCACACAGATTCAGTAACTGAACATTTGAATTACGACTTTTAATTTTGATCCACACGTCCTCACAGTCACTCTCCCATTCAAACATGCGCCACGCTACAAACTGTTTTTTTACTGCGATAAGAACACCGCCTCCCCTTCTCCTAAAATTATACATAGATGAGCTCTCTCGGTCTCTTCTAAAAACCTCATATCTGTTGTCAAATACCTCCAAATCTAAAATACTACCATTGAGCCACGTTTCAGTAAATATTATAATATCATAATTGTTTAGTAACAGTTGTTGTTGAATCTCCACAGTACTCAGTCTAAGACCCCTAACATTTTGATAATAACAAGATAAACTATTTAATGAGATCATATTCGTAAGCTGATAAGCGCGAACTGCAACTTGACAAGAAATCAATTTGTAATTAAACAAAAATATTATTATTTTAGACAAGGTCGGTTAAATAAAATGAAGTTAAGAATCAATCAAAACGATACTTAAAATTAGGTGAATTTAGCACATTCGATGAGTTAAATATAGAATAAAAAATAAAAATAAAATATTTACAAAATACAATATGCTGAAGCGTAATTAAACACTTCAACAAAATCGAGCACATTAAGTTACTTAAGCTTTTAACAAATTCGTTGTTTATTCATTCTAATAGTGATAAAGATTCAACTGATTTAATTAACTTGTATTCTGAAGATTCTGTTTTGCGCATATAGACATTACCGCCTTTGACCCACACGAACTTATAATTTAGGTCCTTAGCTTTTGCTCTAGCAGCCGCATGAACAGTTTTCATAGCAGGTGTCAGGTGCTCGCCGACGTAGATAGGACGTCGCTCGCCCGCTATTCCCAGGTGACTGGAGTTGAGCTTGTCAGCTTTGGAAGTAACCCTCTTGTTGAACGTGATGGTGGCAGCCAGGAACTCGTCGCGTACTCTAGGGCAGCTAAACTTGACGAAGACGGAGCGGGGGCGTTTGTTCTCCTTGCTTAACTTGGATGTCCTCTTGCAGATATGGATGTCAGCTTCATTCAAATTATAATTTATTGTATTAGCAAGTTGCTTTACTGTTGAGTTCAGGTTTTCAGACTTAAATTCGGGTATACACTGTATTTCTATGTTGCTTGATCGTGAGTACTGGTCGATCCTAGACAACCGGGAGCTCAAGTCCATAATTGTGGATTTTAAATCTTGGTTTTCAGATTCCAGGATGGTGATTGTATTCGTTTTGTCACTGAGATCCTTTTTTACCTCTTCATATTTTACCTGTAAGTTACTCAGAGCATCATCAACACGACTCAGACGATTCAATACTTCAGTGCTTTGTAGGTCGAACTGGCGGAGAATGTTTGCTCTAAATTCATCCAACAAGGTGGACACCTCTTCACGGATCATTGAGCGGAAATCATTTAAGCTCGTATGAGTAATAACAGCATCCTTCTTGCGCAGAGTCATATGATATAAAAAAATAATAGTTAATACAATTATTGCATTGTCATTGATCCTTGTCTCAGTGCAAGTCTTAAATCTTGAATCGTAATCGTATTACGTGCGCACAGTTCGTTGAATGGCTTGGGGCTTGTAGTTGTGATGTGATAATCTTTGAACTATATAATCTCAAAGTAAGCTTGTGTACAAAGATCCAATAACATTCATAATACAGCACAATAAGAGTATCCAGTTTTGGCTTTTATATATTTCATAGGATGTGGCATTGGTTGCAATTACGGCCCAATTAGAGAAAATACCATTTTTTTGGGATGGAGGGATGGGTGAGCTGCTGGTTGGTAGGTCGTTCTAGGTCCACCAAAGTGGGTGGACGGGCTTGGGCTTAATTAAGCGAGGGAGTATCAGCTATCAACTGCTTAAGGACCATCGAAGTACTAATAGCTCGGCAGCAGCTTTGCGAGTGAATCTAACGCTGGAACGGGATCCGCTGAGAAGATCCGGCGAGAAACTCAGCGTGATCACGTCGTCGTATCAACTATCGCACTACGCTCTAACATGGAACCTATGTATTGTAACGCGAAAACGGAAGGCTAAGCATATGAACACGTTTGTTAGATTTTAAGTGCTAGTGACTCGGATTCGGATTACGTAGATTGAATTAGGAAAATACTGTATTAATGTTTTTATTTGTCAATTAATTTACTATTCGTCTGATATACGTGTGAAAAATTCCAACGAAATCACAAATCGAGGTCTCAAGTCGCGGAATGATTTGTAATCGAAAAATTACCAATACAAAGATGGGCTTTGCCCGAAACATAAGATTTGGCTGACACATTAAGCTGACCCCATATTTTATACATAGCTTTATTACTTTACCTTAAAGATATATATGTAACTTACCAATGCAAACCCTGTTTCCTTCGCCGAAAGGCAAAAATGAAAATTTATTGATTTTGTTAAAATTTTCCGGTGCAAACCTCTGAGGATCAAACGCATCTGACTTTGGATAAAATCTTTCATCCCTATGTAACGCCAATACGGGCACAACTGCTATTGTATCCTTACTTATCCTCAGATTATTACTGGGAAGATTTGTCTCTTTGGTACAAATTCTTTGTAACAAACCTATCGGTGGATACTTCCTCATGGTTTCGTTTACTACCATTTCTAAATATTTGAATTTGTCCATATCTTCAAAATTTAGCGTTTTCTTTCCGTCTTGGAAAACTTCATCGATTTCTGCATGAAGCTTCTTCAAGACGCTAGGATTAGACGAAAGTTCCAGAAGAGTAAAATGCATAACGTTTGCAGTGGTATCGGCTCCAGCAACAAAGAAGAAGAATGCTTGAGCAGCTAACAATTCATCAGTCGGTACGATTTCGTAGCCTGTAACAAGATCTCTCAAAACTTCATGATTTTGGAGTTCTAAGCAAACGTCAATGAAATCATATTGTTTCTCTCCCGCGCGTCGATTCTCTAGTACTTTTTTTACTGCATCGATGAAACTTGTCTCGTAGTTATCGAAGTTCATCATATCCAACCATTTGATTAGTCTCGGGAATGTGCCGGCTAAAAAAAACGTCATGATTGACTTAAGAGTCGGTTCGAGAGCTTTTCGAGTTATATTAAGCGCCGGTGTGTCTAACGTGTTTTGGTCTACGTCAACACCAAATACTGCGGCTCCAATAGACCCGGTGGTGTACTTGTAGATTGCGTTGAAAGGCATTTCTTCAAGATCTTGATCGTTTCCACTGTTCTCAATAAATTCAACAAAGTCTCGAGCGCTTCTTTCAATACCTTCAAACATAGTTTTAAGTCGCAAGCTGCTGAAGGCGGGAGACAGTTTTTGTCTCAAGATCTTCCATCGAGGGAGGTCGTCAATAAATAAAATACTGTCAGCCAGGGTTTCTTTTTCGTTCAGGATGATGCCGCGACTGTGGAAGCTTTGGAAATCACCAGCCAACACCGCTTGGATATCTCTTAAATCTTTGAGGATAATAGCCGGCCGACGTCCCAAGTAAATGCCGATTTGACTTTCATTGTGTTTATCGTAAATCTCTTTGTAGTACTCTGGGAGAGAACGACTTCCGAATGTAAATTTGAACAGCGTACCCGTTACTTGCTTTACATTGCGGCTCTTCCAGTAATTATTTTGTTTCCAAAAAAATATAAGCAGTAACGTAAACGAAATAAACAATAATAACAACATACTGAGATGAACGTCTCACTTGTTTCGATTCAAACGGATCACTAAGTATTGTAGTTATCTAAAGTACTTAACTATTATCAATTAGCGAATGAACTAGAACTGGTTATCATTTCGTTGCAACGCAACGATGGCTCTACGTGATTTATGTATTTTGGTAGCGATATCATACTAAGTCTGGCCATAAATACTGTTACAATTAAAAATAAACAAAATATTACATTTGAACTTGGAATCTGTCATTTTTATATGATTGCTCATTGAGTTTTCTCGTTTTGGCGCCAATACATTGTACAATATTTTGCGATATTAAAATGGAGTGGGATGATAAAGAGAACCGAATCGCTGTGATTGCATTACACAAAGTAGGTATGGAGCCAAATGCAATTTTTTATATTTCCATACGCTTGGTATTAGTAAAATGTATGTGTACCGGGCTATTAATAGGTGCAACGAGACCTCCTCTGTTTGTGACGGAAAAAGATCTGGCCGTCCACATAGTGTTCGTAAGAAAAAGGTGGTCAAAGCAGTAAGGGAAAAAATTCGAAGAAATCCTGTACGAAAGCAAAAGATTTTATCTCGGGAGATGAAGATAGCACCTAGAACCATGTCGCGTATTTTAAAAGATGATTTAGGACACGCAGCTTATAAGAGACGTACTGGTCATTTCTTAACTGATAATTTAAAAGAGAATAGGGTGATAAAATCGAAACAACTACTGAAGCGGTACGCAAAGGGAGGTCATAGAAAAAAATTGTTTACGAATGAGACATTTTTTACAATTGAGCAACATTTTAACAAACAAAATGACCGTATTTATGCTCAAAGCTCTAAGGAAGCTTCCCAATTAGTCGACAAAGTGCAACGTGGGCACTATCCGACTTCAGTGATGGTTTGGTGCGGTATTACCTATGAAGGAGTGACTGAGCCATACTTTTGTGAAAAAGGTATCAAAACATCAGCACAAGTGTATCAAGATACCATTCATGTGAAGGTAGTGAAGCCCCTTAACAACACCATGTTCAATAATCAAGAACGGTCCTTCCAGCAAGACTCGGCGCCAGGTCATAAAGCTCGGTCTACGCAGTCTTGGTTGGAAACGAACGTTTCGGACTTCATCAGAGCTGAAGACTGGCCGTCGTCTAGTCCCGATCTTAATCCGCTGGATTATGATTTATGGCCAGTTTTAGAGAGTATGGCTTGCTCTAAACGCCATGATAATTTGGAGTCCCTAAAACAATCCGTACGATTGCCAGTGAAAAATTTTCCCATGGAAAGAGTGCGTGCTTCTATTGATAACTGGCCTCAACGTTTAAAGGACAGTATTGCAGTCAATGGAGACCACTTCGAATAAGCTTTTTATACTTTAAATTGTTTTATATTTATGTATTAAACTAACACACTGTAAAAGTAATAAATGTTATTTGCAATAGAATTTTTTTTTTCCTTTGTCTCAGTATTTATGGCAAGACTAGGTATAGACTGACTGCATAAAGATCACGAAGAGTAAAATTATAAACAAAATTGTAAGCTACTGCTTTATTTCACAATTATAGGTTTTCTTTTTTTATTATGCAGGTCACCAAATACTTTACGACTTCAGTTTAACAAGTTACGTCCGATTCGAAAGGCTCTACAAATTTTAGGTTAACTAATTGGAATTTTAATTACTGTTTTTTTTTCTATTCATTACTTTATCATTGCTAGTCTAAAGAGTTGTTTCAACTATGCGTAGACCGGTAGGTGAGCTCAGAGGACCGCTAGCACTGGCCGTAGCAAGAGCATCAGTATTATGACTACCTGTTCAATACATACGCAAGACACGCAAGCACGTCCAGAATGCACGTGTTCGGGAGAAATACGTACTGGTGAGATCAATGTGATCATCGACAGAAGAAAAGTTATGTCCCTAAAATTTCACGAATGAAAGATACAACAAGTAATCAAAATCGAATTAAGCTTCATTTATTCATATGCGATAAATTGCTTCCCATATTTCACCGGGCGCTAGAATATATTTACGTTTTGCACGCACATACAGAAAAAAAAATTGAATTTATAATTCGCCGGCAAAGCGAACGCGAAATCGAATTATTTTACACATTCGATGCCAAAGTAAAAATAAACGAATTTTTAATCCCCCCTGGCTTGTTTGGCCCCGCGAAACCTTAATATCCAATCGGTTGGAAAAACAAACAATTTTCCCCGGATTCCCTAATTGGGCTAAGCTGTGTTTTTTTTTTATTGGCTGAAACGAACCCTTTTTCGGGGCATTGATGAATTTATCTTTCCATGATTTAATTTTAAATTTTACCCTTCTTTATTCCTCAACATTGGCAGGTGATTCGAAATTTATATTGAACTAACGTTAAGCTAAACTTAAAATCTAAGAAAATCGTTTGGGAAAACTCGGAAAGAAAATCGTCTTCTTCTAGAATATAACTCGCTAAATTATATCATTGTTACTCCGGTAAGAGTAACGCCATCTGTCATCAAATAGCAGAAACAAATATCAAAAGAACTGGTAATATCGAGAGAGCTCCAGAAGTGTAACGGCATCTATTATATAACGGCCGTCTGGTGTAGTGGTAAGTAACATGATCACTACACAAAGGGGTCGCGGGTTCGAATCCCGCCAAGGGAGGTTATTTGTATGATAAATATAAAAATGTCTTTTCTAGGGTTATGGATGTATATGAAATGTATGTATGTGTATAATAAAAATCTTACATTTATTTCCGTAACAAAAGTACTTTACGAACTTGCACGGAACCAGTTAACATGGCGTGATTGTTAGTCAATATTTATTTATTTATTATTTTATCAAATAGCGGAAATATATATCGAAACAATTCGTTCTATGGGGAATATTCTTGATAATTGTAGATTTGTCGACTATCAAAACGTTGCAGGAATTATATGAAAGTAATTAATAATTATCGATCCTACTCGAAGCGAAACCGCGAACGGATCACCGGAAGCGAATCGGCAGAAGTGAATTGTAAAGTGTTCGTTAAGTGTTTTAAGTGTTAATTTTTTTTTTAATTTGTACTTCGGTAAAAGTATTATTTATCCCGAGCCCCACCGCGTAACCATATGATGAACGAAGTTAGTATGAACTTATATACTTTAGTTGTTTTCAACAAAAAAGCCTAGGTCATAAGTTAATATTTGTCTTTTTTAATTTTTTTTTATTGCTTAAATGGGTGGACGAGCTCATAGCCCACCTGGTGTTAAGTGGTTACTGGAACCCATAGACATCTACAACGTAAATGCGCCACTCAACTTAAGATATAAGTTCTAAGGTCTCAAGTATAGTTATAACGGTTGCCCCACCCTTCAAACCGAAACGTATTACTGCTTCACGGCAGAAATAGGCGGGGTGGTGATACCCGCCCGTGTGCGGATTCAAGATGTCTTACAACTAGTAACAAGTTGTTGAGAGTGGCACATGAAATATAAAAGTTTTCCTGCGAGATATCCATTTGTACTTTTCTCCTACAGTTTTCCCAATTTATCTCGGGATCAACGTCCGGGAAGGGAAAGTTGAAACCATAAAAAAATCTTCAAAAGCTCACACGAACTCTTTATACTATTTATACTAGCTACACGTTCACAAAGCTGCCTACACGCCTCGCATTGTTTATTACATTTTTTTTGAAACGCCAAGAAATCTTTGGCCGAACGTTTTCGCCGTCAAAAGGCTCAACTTTCACAATTAAGGCTCCTGATACGAACGCAGTTCATAGGTACCTACCTCTAAAGGAAAACTCGATTGCCTCAAATCATAACATCGTACATGGCAAACTCCGTATTGATGGTGAGGATCATCAGGATACCGTTCCAACACCATCGAGATTTTAACGCTTTATTTGTTATTGCTTAAATGGGTGGACGAGCTCACAGCCCACCGGTGTTAAGTGGTTACGTAGATTCGTAGACAACTAAAAGGTAAATGCGCCACCCACCTTGAGATATGAGTTCTAAGGTCTCAGGTCTAAGGTCAAAAGTTATTACAGTAGGATATAGACGAAGCTAAACTTGAAGAACATGTTGAAAATATGGCTAAGGATTTGGGAAGTATCGGTGCAGCTATTGGCGAAGGCCTAGTTACCAACATTGTGGCCGGCCTCAAGAGACATTGATCGAGAGGACAATAACTCTAATCCCAATATTACAGTGACTCTCATCTGAATGATTGATTACACATATTGTTTTTACTTTAATTCTTTTTAATTTAATAAAAATTCTTTATAAGTACCCATTTTCTTTTCTGTGTATCATTTAGTAGAAGTTTTTTCTTTAAATTTTGAAATTGTAGTTAGTTAAATTTCATTAGGTTTTATTCATTTAAGATTTCGTTCATTTAATTAGGATTTCACATGCAATGACTTTAAGCTAAAAACATTTTCCTATATTATGATCTTCAGATTCTATTTCTTCAGATTCTATTCTATCTAAGAAGATCTAGTCTGGCTTTCCGTCGAAAGACAAGATATTTAGCTCTAGTGTCTCTAGGTAGACTAATAATGCCATGAACTTTTGTCAATTTGTCAATGTTTTGTATTGATGATCACTTTGTTGGTGCAACTTGTTAAATAAATAAATAGCCTGCGGCGCGCATTGTGCGGTACCGTAGGTTTCGTGGAGTCGGAGTGGTGGAGCTCGATGGGGTTTAGTCGGTAGTCGGTTTTGCGGGGCGGGTCCTGCGTGGTAGACGCCGCGCAGCGCCTCGCGCGCCTTTCTCAAGGCGTAGTCTCCCGGTAGGAATTGGAAGAAGAGGAGGACTTTGGTCCTTTTGGGACTTTTGGGACTTTGGTCCTCCTCTTCTCCCTCTTCTCTTCTTTTCTGGAGGCGCCGGAGTCCGACATAACCCGGTCTATTACCATTACCCCTCTCGACCGGGTATCCGTAAATGGATTCCCCAGCGTAAAAAAAAAAAAAAAAAAAAGGTATACTAATGATGTTCGTCCTCCAAAACTAGTCTCCCATACGAGAATCGATAGACCAAAACAAATATGCTCCTCACACGGTTTTCGCAAGAGGCAGCCGATTTATCAAAACAGCGTGCTGAATATTTTGATACTGTGTTTTTTTTCTACGCTTCCCCTTCGAAGTTCGTCGGTAAACAATGAGAAGCTTTAATTAAATTCGGTGCGTGAGACTTTTCAACTTCGTTTAATTATTTTGCGTTAAAATTAATTATAATCGAGAAGAAGTTGCTTGTTGGCTGGCTGTATACCCCGTAAACTAAAATAAAATTTGGACACGTACCAATTTATTTATATTACTTTATAGGATCGCGGTCCAGTAAGCAGTGGTAAGACATAAAAGACACCATTTTTTTAATTAAATAAAAAATCACAAATTGTAATCTGACCCTTTTTTTTTTTTTATTGCTTAGATGTGTGGACGAGCTCACAGGCCACCTGGTGTTAAGTGGTTACTGGAGCCCATAGACATCTACAACGTAAATGCGCTACCCACCTTGTGATATAAGTTCTAAGGTCTCAAGTATAGTTACAACGGCTGCCCCACCCTTCAAAGCGAAACGCATTACTGCTTTACGGCAGAAATAGGCAAGGTGGTGGTACCTACCTGCGCGGACTCTCAAGAAGTCCTACCACCAGAAAGCTTACCTTGAGGTCAAACTCTCTACAATATTGTATAATGGCTATACCGTCCTTCAAGTTGGAGCGTATGCATTCTTCGCGCTAGAAATAAAGAATGTAAATAAATAACAAATGAAGTAACAAATGTCTGGCCGCCTCACTAATCGCTATCATCAATAGCTAAGCAACCTTAAGATTTTTACGTGTTCGACTTTTCCCTACAAAATTTTATTCGTTCAATTTTATTCGTTCTTGGATTCGCTCTTTTTGGACGTATGTGTATTAAGTCGCGAAGATAAGAAGTTTATGAAGAATCGCGATCTGCCTGCGGGTTTTGAATCCCGACATAGTGAAACCCTTTGATATAAGTACATCGTGAGTCTCATATTGTCCAGACAAACCTGCCGCAAGGATTTCAAGCCCTGCTAAAATCAAATTGTATCACTATTATTATCTCTAAACGTGTTTCGACACATTTAAGAGGACCCCTACTCAATTAATCTCTGTGGACAAGTCATTTACTTACCCATAAATGAATTACGCATTTATTTTGAAATATTTATTTCACTAAAAACCCATTTTGTTTTAATTTTAATTTCGACATAACAAGACTTTAATCATCAGATTTAGAGTTGTTGTCCTTCGATTTGCGCTCCTACGGGTCAACAACGTCATTGAGCGAGACCAGGACCACCTCGTCCAAAGCCGCCAATTCCAGCAACCGAACCTCCTTTTTCAAACCTCTCAGATATAGCACTGCCATCTCCTAACTTTCCGAATCCATGATCATCGTACCCTGTTCTGCCGAAATTAGAACTGTAACCAATGCTTTCAATGGCAGATCCAGGACTGTCTTGTGCATCGACCACAGCACCGACTGCATCACTTCCAAGAGGTAGGGCTGAAATAAAGAGAATATATTATTTATTTATTTAACTTAATGCTCAGAAGTACAATGGCGGACTTAATGCCTGAGGCATTCTCTACCAGACAACCAAGGGCGGTGTAGAGAATTCTGTGGTAGGTGCATAACTTAATGTGAAAATAACCAAACTGATAATAATACTTCATATATATGCAAACACATACAACAACGTATACAATATTAAATCATGATAATAATATAAAATTTACACATATACCTATATATAATCTCTATCAGATACTCGTATATTCACATAAAAATTCATATACACACTTAAACACAACATAAAAATATAATAAATTTATCAGAGAAATAGAAGAATATATACATATATAGTACAAGAAAATAGTATATTGCACAGAGCACACTACATTGCGAGTCTAATTGTTAAGTTTTTAAGTTTCTCCAGAAAAAGTTGGCGAATCTTTATTTTGAAAGTTAGGCGATCAGTGATCATCCTAACATTAAGAGGAAGTGAATTACAAAGTTGAACAGATCATTGATGACATGATTGCATATTATGTATGTAAGTAGTTGAAAAATAAGGCCTGATTCATTCGTTATTAGGATACTACACTAAAAGCTGATTGCAAATGAACTAATTATATTATCAATCATCTATTTCAAATTATTTATTACCTGCAATCTATATTTTTCCTTTCATTATTTTTTTTATCCTCAATTACTTGAAACAATTACATCTACAATAACAGTAATTACTCTAACATAAACAAAATACCGAATTTTCATCATAGCATTAAAAATAGAGTGCTTTAAAATAAGACAGTCGAAGACAGTTTTGAAGTCGTCGTGGCCTAAAGGATAAGACGTCCGGTGCATTCGTATATAGCGATGCACTGGTGTTCGAATCTCGCTGGCGGGTACCAATTTTTCTAATGAAATACGTACTCAACAAATGTTCACGATTGACTTCCACGGTGAAGGAATAACATCGTGCAATAAAAATCAAACCCGCAAAATTATAATTTGCGTAATTACTGGTGGTAGGACCTCTTGTGAGTCCGCACGGGTAGGTACCACCGCCCCGCCTATTTCTGCCGTGAAGCAGTAATGCGTTTCGGTTTGAAGGGTGGGGCAGCCGTTGTGACTATACTGAGACCTTAGAACTATATCTCAAGGTGTGTGGCGCATTTACGTTGTAGATGTCTATGGGCTCCAGTAACCACTTAACACCAGGTGGGCTGTGAGCTCGTCCAAACATCTAAGCAATAAAAAAAAAATAAAAAGACAATATCCGATCGCTAATAATGATATTAGATGTTATGCTGTATAATAAATAAATAATAATAAATATTTACTAACAATCACGCCACGTTATGTTTGAATTGTTCAATTTACACGTTAACGTTGTGTCTCCACTAAAGAACAGGCGGCAACATTCTTAGTAGCATTAAATTTTATAGTTTAAAGATCAAATTCAAATTATGTACGAACTAAGGTAAGGCCGTATTGGAGAAGCAACAAGTTCTAAATTGTTTGATTTTGCTTAACTATCGTTATTTTGTTTTGTATTATTTTTTAAAGATTACTGACATAATTTACAGTAGAACAAAAATTTCTAGTTATATAGCATTGAAAGAAAAATAGGGTATTTTTTGTTAATGGTTTATGGCTAAACTAGTTCAAGGCACGCCCGGTATTTCATCATAGCACTAATAGAGCCCATGGATATCACATCAGAATACCATAGCCACTTTAAACATTTTTCAATCGGTTGCCCTATCTTTTAAGTCGGCATAAGCAGGAATAGTGAGCAGGGCGAGTACGCCCCTGTAGGCGCCCATTAGCCAAATCGTCGTGGCCTAAAGGATAAGACGTCCGGTGCATTTGTATCTAGCGATGCGACGGTGTTCAGATCCCGCTGGCAAGTACTAAATTTTCTTATGAAATACGTACTTAATAAATGTTCACGATTGATTTACACAAGGAAGGAATGACATCTATCTTCTATAATATAATAATATATAAAAATGAATTGCTGTTCGTTAGTCTCGCTAAAACTCGAGAATGGCTGTACCGATTTGGCTAATTTTGGTTTTGAATTATTTGCGAAGTCTAGAGAGAAGGTTTAAAAGGTAGATAAATATGAAAATAGTCTGAATTAAATAAATATAACAATTTTGTTTTTTCTTTGATGTGTTCCCCGTCGGAGGTTTTTATTTATCGACTTTTATTTATTGATTGAGGCACTATGAAGTCTGCCGGGTCAGCTAGTCGTGTGATAAAAATCCAACCTGCAAAATTATATTTTGCGTAATTACTGGTGGTAGGACGTATTGTGAGTCCGCACGGGTAGGTACCACCACCTTGCCTATTTCTGCCATGAAGCAGTAATGCGTTTCAGTTTGAAGGGTGAGGCAGCCGTTGTAACTATACTGAGACCTTAGAACTCATATCTCAAGGTGGGTGGCGGCATTTAAGTTGTAGATGTCTATGGGCTCCGGTAACTACTTAACCATCCAACCATCTTTGCATTTTAAAAAATAGAAAAGCAAGTTTCTATAATACATTTTACGGGCATGAATTTTTATTAAAGAATACGATTCCGATGTTTTATTTTGTTCATGAAATAGGGGCGGATTAATAAATACTATGAGGAAAATGAAACGAAAGAAACTTTTTACCCACCCTGTACTGCAACAGCCACAGCTAGTAGTAGCACGCAAACCACCTAAAATGCAAAACGTATTTCTGTTAAAAAATACAAACTTTAGTTTGGAAGTAGTCGATGACATGAAAACATTAAGTAAGTATGCACATATTACTGTATTTGGTAATGTGCTTAAGCTTGGGGACGATATGTCAAATCTTGAGCTGGGTGCGGGAATTAACTTTTCGTGTCGATGGGTTCAGGAAATTTTCTTAATAAATGAAAAGTGGCCAGTGTAGATAGCCAGCCAGACTAGTTTTCTCAGAATGGCGGCTAGCTAATCTGTATCCCGCATTACTGTATCGCAGCAAATATGTTTCATTTAAATTGGCCCTTTAAAAGTTAAACTATACTCGTAATAGTAAAAACGAACACTCACCTTCAACGCCATTGTGTAAATAACCAATGGTCTATTCACTGATGTAATTATATAGTGGTCTTAATCTAAGCATTTTGGGAGCTTGACCTTCCCATCTAAATATGATCATGTTTTTTTCCGCTAAAAAGGTGATCAAAACAAGTTTAGGGTTATCAGTAATATAAAATATTATCATTATGTCGAATTCCTAAACTCATCTAACTGTTCAATAACGGTATTGTTATGTCGGTAGGAGTAACGCCATCTATCGTCAAATAGAAGAAACGGATATCAAAACAAGTAGTACTATCAAGAGCGTTCGAGAAAATTATAGACATGTCGTGTCCGCTATAAAAGCGTTGCTAAGACATGAAGGCAGTTTCCTCCTGGCTGAGCCTCTGCTCGCCCACCTGTTCTGGTGGAAGTGGAAAAGCCTCCGGACCTCTAATTCTTCTTCATAAAATAAAGAAGAGTAGAGAAGAGTGAAGAAGAATGTAACCAGACTTAGTTTAACTTAAATTTCGATTTGACTCATAGTACATTTACGATTTGACTGATCAGTTTTCGTCTTTTACTGATTTGACAAGTTTACTAATTTGACGCTGCATTTGATTAAACTTCATCCAGTCTTAGATTGTCCCAAGAGGAGTTTCTTGATTATTTTCTTTAAGGTTAAATTTTTTAAAGAATAGAAATCACAAAAGAAAACTAAGATGTCAAATTAATAATTAAAGTCATATAAAAAAAAAAAAACTACATATATACATATATTTAGTTTCGGCATCGATTTAATACCGAGTATGCGAGTCTGATACCTTCATTTTAATAACTATTTGGTATAGACTTAACACGACCCGGGATATTTCCCAGTCGGAAATAATATCTTTCGTACAAATATTCGATATTTAGTCCCGTATTTGTTTTGGTCTGGTACTACTTACTATGTGTTCCCGAGACTCATCATAATATAGGAAAATGTTTTTAGCTTAAAGTCATTGAATGTGAAATACTAATTAAATGAATGAAATCTTAAATGAATAAAACCTGATGAAATTTAACTAACTACAATTTCAAAATTTAAAGAAAAAACATCTAGTAAATGATACACAGAAAAGAAAATGGGTACTTATAAAGCATTTTTATTAAATTAAAAAGGAATTAAAGTAAAAACAATATGTGTAATCAATCATTCAGATGAGAGTCACTGTAATATTGGGATTAGAGTTATTGTCCTCTCGATCAATGTCTCTTGAGGCCGGCCACAATGTTGGTAACTAGGCCTTCGCCAATAGCTGCACCGATACTTCCCAAATCCTTAGCCATATTTTCAACATGTTCTTCAAGTTTAGCTTCGTCTATATCAGGATCTGGTAAACTAGAACCGACATCTCCATGACTTGTGGTACTGGAATCGTCTTTCCTGGTAGCGCCTGATCCAGAGTTACTATGTCCTAAACTACTGGATCCAGAGTTACCAAAGCTACCAAATCCAGAGTCGCGGTGATCGAATACGGAGTCATGCCCAAAGCTACCGAATCCAGAGTCGTGATTCCCAAACCTACCAAATCCAGGGTCACGATTTCCAAAGCCTCCGAATCCAGAATCGCGATTCCCAAAGCTACCAAAGTCAGGATCACGGTTTCCAAAGTTTCCGAACCTAGAATCGTAGTTCCCAAAGCTACCAAATCCGGGGTTGTGATTTCCAAAGCTACTGGATCCGAAGTTATCATGTGCAAAGCTATCGAAATCAGAACCGCCGTGTCTAAAACTATCAAATCCTCCGTAGTTTCCAAAGCCACCTTGACCGAAGCCTTTTAAGCCTGAACTGGTTCCTTCTGCTTCGACACTGCTTATAGTTTTGCCGTGTACAAGATCATGATCAACAGCGTTTCTTGTATCCCTCCCAATTCTAGTGTATACACGTTCATGTACACCATTGCCGGCTTTAGCGCCATCACGCCAAGTGATTTCATCTACTGTATCAGCTTTAGTGTCGCTGTTGTCGTAGCCATGCCCGCCAAGATCAAGATTAGCGCCCAAACCAGCTTCGGCATCAGCGTTTCCATAGTCGGGTCCGTGCCCATGCTCATGTCCGCCTAGATCAACACCAGCGCCAATACCCAAGCCGAGATGAGGAAGGCCTGAAATGCGTAATTGAAATTTGAATTATTGTAATATATTTGTTTATCAAATAGGTATTTATAATTTTATTTTTTATTTTATTTTTATTGCATAGATGGGCAGACCAGCTCACAGACCACCTGGTGTTAAGTGGTAACCGGATCCCATAGACATTTACAACGAAAATGCCGCCACCCACCTTGGGATATGAGCTCTAAGGTCTCAGTATAGTTACAACGGTTACCCCACCCTTCAAACCGAAACGCATTACTGCTTCACGGCAGAAACAGGAAGGGTGGTGGTACCTGCCCGTGCGGACTCACAAGAGATCCTGCCACCAGTAATTATGGAAATTCTAATTTTTACGGGTTTGATTTTTGTTACACGATGTTGTTTCTTCACGGTGGAAGTCAATACAATATATAATACACAATAGCGCTTTGTAACCAGATAGCGTTCACAACATCATCACCGTTTAAATTTGGTAATTAGGTTTAGATAACATGTATGTGTAATATTCACTGTATTCAATATCAGGAAATAGAATAATGTAAACCCCTTGTTGGTAATGTCTAATAGTATATAAGCATAAAATCTTTATGAATAAATCAGTCCTTAACCATTCTCTGCCTTGAACGGTAGCTCTCTTGTTTCTTTTTAAAAAGCCTCAAGCTCTGCCGCGTATCATAACTCCGGCAAAAATTACTGGTGGTAGGACATCTTGTGAGTCCGTACCACTAACCTGCCTATTTATGCCGTCTGCAGTAATGCGTTTTGGTTTGAAGGATAGGGCAGGCGTTGTAGTGTTAAAACTGGGACTTAGAACTCATGTTTCAAGGTGAGCGGCGGCATTAACGTAGTTGATGTCTATGGGCTCCAGTGATTACTTAACATCAGGCGTGAGCTCGTCCATCTATTTAAACAAAACAAAAAGAAATAAAAATACCAACCCTGCACAGTTGCGGCCACTGCGAGTATGAGGCAAGTAATCTAAAAGAAAATTCAATTAATATATCATTGAGTAATAACGAAGATAAATTTTTGAAAAGAGGTGACACAAACACTAAATTTTAAACGTACCTACATAATAATATTATTTACTCGGAAATCTAAATTTTATATTGTCCAGTGAAATTTCATATAAAAACTTGTAACTGGTGGAATGAGTCCTTGCCTACCTCTATCTATCAATTCGTTATCCTATCTGACTGGTATTATTAGTCCTTGAGAAACAGACCGCGCCCAAGTATCAATTTATATTTAAAATAAACGACGTAATTAGAAGTAAGTGGCAAGTAAAAAAGCAATACTTACTTTCAACACCATGTTCAAATTAACTACAGTCAACACTTTGCCCGATGTTTTATATAATATTCTTTATCAAGAGTTCTCTAAGTGTTTGACCTTTCTGTTTATAAAAGGCACCAGTTCGCGGTTTTTATATTTAAAAATATGATAAGAAAGACTTATTGTTTGTTTTTGACGTCAATTAGAATGATTTCATTGCTATTTCAAAGGAAACATTCATCAACAAACATTAAATGAGTTAGGCAGAACGGTCCCGGTCCCAGTTGAGTATGGGAGCAGCTGCCTTATGTAGTCATTGTCTGCGAAGAGATCAGACCTTGAAGCTCGTTCTTTGAGTGACGGAAACCATAATTGCTTAACCAGGTTAGGAATATTACTACGATGAAATTTAAGGTGTTCATATTTGGAAAAAAAAAAGAAAAACGTATTTGCGTAGTTAGAGATGAAAATGTATGTTCTATTAAGTAAGGACTTGTAAGTTGGATTCTTTTCAATATCTAGAATGAATCAGGTGCTTCGGCAATGGTACGTCGGTTGCCCAGCTAGTTCAACAGGTGCCCCAGGATACCCGCGGGGACAGAACCAGCTTGCTGTGTTGGTACATCGCCAACTGGTCGCTTTTATGATGACTCCTCGGCGGCATGCTACAGCGTTGATAAAGCGCCGTGCGGCATCGTCCCTCTCAGGTCAGCCCATGACCTTCACTAATAGGAGGCCGCCGTCTACAGGGGTCGGGACGTATGCTCGTATTGCCATCGGTCTGGCCACTGGCTCCGGTAGCGCACGTTTTCAGAACCACAGCGGAACTGTAATATACCATATGACTTATGTACATGCAGGACCCGGAGCTCTCGTCTGACTGCACATTGTGTGAAGCAGATCTCTGACAGAGTGCTTTCTTACCAAGGAATGTTCCGTGACGTGGCACTTCCGTCATCCATAGTGGAGATCGAGGCAAAGAGTTTAATCAAAAGGTCACCCTTTTCTTTCGCACTATGGATCATACTGTTATAGTTTTTGCGCAATTGCGGTAGACTAGACTGGCAAAAGTTCCCTGTGCAGCTTTAGGGAGCTACTAAAAGCACGGCTTTCGGAAGAATAATTTTTTAGTCGCTCGCCTATTCTGCTAAGTTTCTCTAACTTTGCTTTGTAAATAGCCTTCATATAGGACCTGGAAACGGCGTTATATTTCTGTTTCCTGAGACCTAAGGATCCTAACGTATTATGAAGTACAGCATCTCTATTGGAATATCAGAGTCTGATGGGACCCCTTTTTTTTTTTTTTTTTTTTTTTCGGGTAGAGGGCCGAACCTCCTACGAGGTCCCCGCGCAAAAGGGGCGCGCGGGGTATGTGAGATTCAACGATCTGCATGGTGTTGTGAGCAGACCGCGGGCCCAAGGATTTTAGAGCCCACCCACTAAACGACTCCTCTGCACTCTTACACCCGACGTCCGATCCCCTCCGAGGTCAGAACCCGGATGAGGTAGGGGGGCTACCGCGGTCAACACTACAACCAGACGGCGCGGCTCACCCCAAGGACGCCCAGCCGACGGAGCCTTCGAGGCGAATCGAAGGCTCTGAAACGTCGGCCGTCTCGGTACGGCAGCCCGTCGGGCCGCCCAGACGGTGCCGCTGGTGTCCCGGAATACCCCGCTGGACCAGAACCAGCCTGCCGGGTCGGGACGCGATACACCGTCGACCGGTCGCTCTATTCACTCCACGGCAGCGCGCTAGAGTGCTGGTAGCGCGCCGCGCGGCCTCACCCCCTCAGGTCGCCCCTTGACCTTCACCGGGGGGAGACCGCCACCTACCTGATGGGACCCCTGACGGGCACCTCAAAAGTGTTTTTTTTATTTATTGCTTAGACGGATGGACTTCTCGATCTTTCGTTTGAGATGAGATAGACATATGAAAAGAACGGCTCAACCGAAGCAAGTCACGCCCCAAAACTATTGTCCAGATTCCAGAAAACACCTGTGCTACTGAGATAGCAATATTCGAATCGAGCGAAACGGAATCATCTTTAAGTAGTTGATCCATTGATCGCTATTATATTTTGTTTTCGAAATTTCTGGACACTTACGTTGTGGGCGTTTCTTATCGCATGTTCCAGGAAGAATTTGAGTTCCGGTACCTACGATCACCTTATGTGGTCATCAAAAAGCTATCACTAGTTAAAGCGCGCGGTTTTCATTCATTGTAATAACTAGTTGTTTTGTTTGTTTGTATTTGTGTAATAATATTTTGTATTAATTTTATATTTTTGAATTTTGTTACCAGTACCATTACCAAAAAAAGATCAAGCCATTGTTATTGACGCTGTAGAAAACGTGCAAATTAAAGACTACGCACAAGCCTTAGGGAAGGTCATAATTTTCAACTCAAATAAGGTTTCTGTCTAGAATTTCTAATAACCGCATTTGTATAACTATATATTTGTCGTCAAAATCTATAGCTGATGATATCGTTGATAATAAAAAGTATATAATCGTACAGAACCATAAGCTACCAATTCGACCACTGATCAATAGAAATAAACGTATCATTCTCTCAAACGTATGTCCAATTATCCCTTACTCTGAGATTGATTTGATTCTATCAAAACTGTAGGAAGTAGGAATCAATCTAATGTCGCCTATATCTTTTTTGAGGGCCCGTATCAACGATCCTGGATATAATCACATATTGAGCTTTCGCCGTCAACTCTTTGTTACTCCTGAGAATTTTTACCGCCCCCCAGAAAATATCTCCATATAATTTGAAGACACTCCCTACTGGATCTATCTATCGTCGGAAACTATGACCTACTCCGTTTGCAAGAGTGAGGGCCATATTGCCTCGAAATGTCCTGAAAGCGAGTTAGGTATAACTTCTTCAATTGAAATTATAGAAAACAGCGTGTCACAAAATTAACCTTCTAACTTTAAACGGCCACATCTACCTACTGAATCTTCTACAACTGATGAGCCCCAGGCATTTGAAACAGAGACCCCGGAAGAGACTATCATCGACTAAGACAGCGACTCTCTTTCACAATCAAGTTCAGAAGGAGCCATGAAGAGGAACAGTGTTTGTACTGGTGGTAGGACCTCTTGTGAGTCCACGCGGGTAGGTACCACCGCCCTGCCTATTTCTGCCGTGAAGCAGTACTGCGTTTCGGTTTGAAGGGTGGGGCAGCCGTTGTAACTATACTGAGATCTTAGAACTTATATCTCAAGGTGGGTGGCTCATTTACGTTGTAGATGTCCATGGGCTCCAGTAACCACTTAACACCAGGTGGGCTGTGAGCTCGTCCAGCCATCTAAGCAATAAAAAAAATAATTAAGAAGTAACCCCAGATCGACTTAGACTTACAAAACTGGAAAGATATGGAACACTTTTTATCAAGCTCTGTCAAACCCTACCCACTAACAGGAGTTCAAGTAAATAAAAAAAGGGTAAGTGTGCCCGGTTTTTATTGTTTTAGAGAAGATAGAGAGGATGAGCACGGAGGGGCTGCCATTTTTGTACATAATTCGATTAAAGCAAAGTTAGTTACTACAAATATTTCGAACTGTCGGATGGAACTCATTTGTATACAGATTAATTATTAGTTTTAGTAAATTTAAGAACATTATAGCTATTTATTTACCACAAAATGTCAATGTCAGTAGATCGGATTATGATAATTTATTTAGCTTCTTTGATCGAAACACTTTGATAGCGGGAGATTATAATGGGCAACACGCGGCGTGGTCCTATAATACTGATACTAGGGGTCGTCTCATCGCGGAGACAAGTATAGATCATAATTTCGTGTACTTAAATGACGGCGAACATACACGATTTGCAATGCATAACGGTGAAGCTGTCTTATCTGCGCCGGACATCACCTTTGTAAGCTCAGATATAGCCCTACATTTTGACTGGTCTGTAACAAACGAATGTTTTGGTAGCGATCACCGTTTAGTTCTACTAAAGCTGCATGATTTATTTAGTTATGTGCCACCAAGCAGTAAACGAAATATAAAAAGTGCATACTGGCATTTATATGAACAAGAAGTGGGCGCAAGCTGTGTGGATTTTGCCTTGAATAACGATTTGCAGGACTGCTACGATAGGCTCCTCGTAGCTATTAACAGCGCAGCTGATAAAGCTATACCCTACACTCGTTTTCCAGAAAAAGTTGGTGGAATCAAGACCTTTCAAAAATCGTCGCTGAAAGACGTTTAGCTTTGAAAAACTTTCCTAAAACCGTTCTGCCGGAAATTTAGATATTTTACAAAATAAAGTTAGGGAAGCCAGACATATGATTAAAGCAGCTAAAAAGGAGTCATGGCAACGGTTTTGTAATAGCATAGATGCAAAGACTTTATATACAGACCTGTGGAAAAAGTTAAGGTGGTTAAAAGGTTATCGAGCACCCAAAAAACGAGATTTTTTACAAGATGAGGTTGCTGAAAAATTCCTAGCTAGTGTATCTCCAGATTGTGTTAGTTCTGAGTCCCGGAAAATTAATTGCACCAGTTTAGAATCTCATCCATTTACTTTGTCAGAATTAAATGCTATACTCAAGAAAAATGATACATCCGCAGGGTTGGACAATATTGTATGATTTTTCATCTACCACCAGACGTTAAGGTTTTATTGTTGTATATATATAATCTGATTTACATTTCCGGTCTTATCCCAAGTCAATGGAGAAACATCAAAATAATAGCAATTCCAAAACAAAATAACAGCACATGTAAGTTTCGACCAATATCCCTTCTAAATTGTATATGCAAAATATTTAACTTGATGGTAATTAAAACACTAGAACATTTTTTTGAAAGTAAAAAACTATTTAATGAACATACACTAGAGTTTCGTCGTGGTTTTTCATGTATTGATAACTTTTCTCGTTTTGTAATGGATGCTGAAATAGCTCTGACAAACAAAGAATACATGTTGTGTGGTTTTTGTGACATTTCAGACGCCTATAATAATGTTTCAATCGAATGTCTTTTTGTTTGGTTAGTTTTGGCTTAGATCCTTATCTATGTGTTTATGTTAATGAATTTTTAAAAGAAAGACATCTTTTTTTGTTTCTACAAAATGGTGAATGTTCATTGAGGTTGTGCCGACAAGTTATGTCTCCGATACTTTTTAAGATTATTACAATAAATTTAAGCAGCAAGCTACCTTTGGTGAGAATATCTCAATATGACTTCACCTTTTACTACGTTAACAAGGATATTCAATGCTGTGTTGAAAATATGGAGATCTCTTTAAATGAATTTTCGATGTTTTTACGAGAGGTAGGATTAGATCTTTCTTATGCTAAAACTAAGCCGTGAAGTCGTCGTGGCCTAAAGGATAAGACGTCCGGTGTAATCGTATGTAGCGATGCACCGGTGTTCGAATCCCGCAGGCGGGTACCAATTTTTCTAATGAAATACGTACTCAACAAATGTTCACGATTGACTTCCACTCAAGGGTAGGATAGGTAGGATCTCTTGTGAGTCCGCACGGGTAGGTACCACCACCCCGCCTATTTCCGCCGTGAAGCAGTAATGCGTTTCGGTTCGAAGGGTGGGGTAGCCGTTGTAACTATACTGAGACCTTAGAACTTATATCTCGAGGTGGGTGGCGCATTTACGTTGTAGATGTCTATGGGTTCCAGTAACCACTTAACACCAGGTGGGCTGTGAGCTCGTCCATCCATCTAAGCAATAAAAAAAAAAAGCTTTGTATTCTTACACGGAAGTATAAAGTTCCGTCGATAGAAATAAAGATTAATGGTGGACAAATTTATGTTGTTAAATGTACGAAATTTCTAGGTATGTGGATTGATAGTAGATTAAACTGGACCAAACATATTGATGATTTAGTCAGTAAGTGTGTGTCATACATAAACATATTTAAATATCTGTGTAATTCTGGCCTGCATCCGTTGCTGCTGAGACGATTGTATTGTGGCCTAGTACAGACTAGGATAGATTATGGTAACTTTCTCTACGATAGTGCGAGTACAGGAGTCCTCAGGAAGGTAGAATTGATTCAAAACCAAGGCTTACGTGCTTGTGGTGGCTTCATACAGACAACTCCAATTCATGTGATGCAATCAGAATTAAGTATAATGCCATTAGGGCTTAGAAGGCAACATCTTTGTCATAAATATATGTTGAAGGTTTGGTCCTGGTCAAATTATTATCTAAGTTCGCATATAGCTGCTTTTCTTGATTTGTTATTAAATGGCGCCCGATATTGGCGAAGAACCAGTAGTGTTTTACTGATTGATACACATAAAAAAGTTAGAGAGTTTGAAGTTTCCAAAAATCAGACATTGCTACAGTATCAGTTACCCTTTCTTATTACGAGGCTGCCCTTGTACAATATCATTTCTATAGATATTAAATCAATAACAACCCCTAAAAAGCAAACCATTGAATATGATTACAATAATGCATTTGCATCAATGTTAGAAAATAAATTTCATGGTTTTGTTCAAATATACACAGCGCCTCAAAGGATAGATTAAATGCGGGTTGCTCCTTTTTTGATCACAGTAGATCATATAACGCTAAGTTCAAGATTGATAATAAACATATTCCTATTATGGGACTGGAGTTGCTTGCAATATTGAAGTCAATTTCTTATGCGGAATCATGCGGATATAGAAAATTTGTGATATTTTCTGATTCAACAAAATTTTACATTGTTTCTAGAATCCCTTAATGAACTTTTAAAGTCTTATTCTTCTTATAAAAATATTGTCTTGGCTGGCGATATAAACATTGATATTTCCGAGAAAAATATCGATTCGCGTTCTCACGACTATCTCACGTTGCTAACTTATCACGGAATGTTACCTGCACATGAACTCCCGACCAGATTAAATCGATCATGCCTTGACCATATTATTTTAAAATCAAAAAATCATGCTTGTTGTTTGGTTGCTGATACTTCGCTGACCGACCACGACACGACACTTCTATTTCTTCATACCTCAAGCCAGTATAATAATTTAACTCAAAATAATAAAACAAGAAAATTTATTGACTATGACAAAATTAATGAAAAATTACTTCAAATTGATTTTTCCCTTTTATACAACTCCACTGACGCTAACGTAGCTACTAATTATTTTATTAACACTCTTAATACCATCATTCTTGAAAACACGAGTCTAAAAGTTGTCCCACATCGCAAAAGGCTCAGAAAATTGTGGATGACTCCGGGGCTTCTGAGATGCCTCCGAAACCGGGACAACTTACACAAAAAAGTGAAAAAATATCCTAACAATGAAGTTCTTCAATTAACTTTTAAAAGATATAGGAACTACTGTACATCTCTTTTAAAAAGCGCTAAGAGCAATTATGATAGGGCCCAAATAAAAAATGCTCAAAACAATAATAAGAAGCTTTGGGAAACGATTAAAACTATAACACATACCAAAAAACAAAATACCCATGCGAACGACCTTCTCACACACGCAGGACCCGCAAACTCTATTAATACGGTCAACCATTACTTTGCCAATGTCGGTAGTTCACTAGCTCTAAATATTCATGCAAAAAAAACACACTCAAAAGTACCTATATTGTTTTCTCATTTAAGAACTTTTGCTATGCTGGAAACTGACCAATCCGAGATAGAAACCCTAATAAATAGTCTCAGAACAGACTGTGCCACTGGATCGGATAATATCTCTGGGATAATTCTAAAAAAATTTAAACACATCCTTCTAGCTCCAGTTACGTTTTTATGTAATCTGGCTATTTCTACTGGAGTCTTTCCCGACGTCTTTAAGCTTGCAGTAGTTCATCCGATCTATAAGGGTACGGGGGACCGACGTCTGCCGAACAATTACAGACCTATTTCTATTCTGCCAACCCTCTCAAAAATTCTGGAAAAAATTATGAACCATAGACTCATAAAATTCTTAGACAAATACAACCTTCTCTCCCCCTCTCAATATGGTTTCCGCTCTGGTATATCGACTAGCGATGCAGTTTTAAACTTAACTAATGAAATTGTCACAAAACTAGATAAAAAGAACAAAGTAATTGGTATATTCTTGGACTTAGCTAAAGCCTTCGACACGATTTCTATCCCAACTCTCATAACTAAGCTTGAAGCCGTTGGGTTGAGAGGCAATCAGCTTTCTCTTTTCAGGAGCTACCTTACGGGCAGACGTCAATGTGTCAAAATCAGTGACCTTATCAGTGACGAACTCCCTATAGCATATGGAGTGCCACAGGGCAGTATTCTCGGCCCTACCCTATTTTTAATATATATAAATGACCTATGTCAACTAAATATCACAAACGGGTCTATTTACACCTATGCTGACGATACTGCTCTCGTATTTCATGGCAGTTCTTGGGAGGCAGCTTTTAGTTTTGCTCAATGTGGCCTGAACACCGTAACTGACTGGCTGTCTAAAAATCTACTGACACTGAACGTGGATAAAACTAAGTACGTCACTTTTTCCCTGTCTACGCGTGGTAAAATATCATCTTCGCCTTTTTCACTTATAGCCCACTCCTGTAACGCTCTTGGACAAACTGCCTGCGGTTGCCCCTCCCTTGCCAGGACAAATTGCATTAGGTATCTGGGTATACAGATCGATGACCTATTATCCTTTCATTCCCATATTGACGTTCTGTCGTCCAGATTACGCAAACTCACTTACATTTTTAAAAATCTGCGTCATGTTACCGACAGGAACTTACTTACACTCGTTTATTTAGCGCTCTGTCAATCAGTCACTCAGTACTGCATAGTGGCATGGGGCGGGTCTTCCAAAACACACTTTTTAAAACTTGAACGTGCCCAGAGATGTATTTTAAAAGTTGGATGGCGGCTCCCTTATAGGTTTCCTACAAATGATCTTTACAAAACCTGTAAAGTCCTTTCTGTCCGTAAATTATTTATTCTTAATCTTATTATGACTACACACTCGAAAACTCCATACGATCCGACATTGCTCGTAAGTCAGCGGCGCGGGTATGGTGTGCGTCCCACAACACTTGTTTCTACATCGTTAGCTCAACGCTTTTATGGCTTCCTAAGTAGCTTCATATACAATAAAATCAATAAGCTCATAAATATATACCCCATGACACAGACCCAATGCAAACATGCACTAACAAATTGGCTTCACGACCTAGACTACGAGCAAACAGAGAACTTACTCCAGACTGTGAAGTAATCTGCTTTTTGTTTTCGAGCCCAATTAAGCAAATAATTATTTATATTATTATATTTTTATTATTTATACCTATGTAATAGTAATAATAAACACGCATAGATGCAGATACTCACACATACACAATACAACATGCATGCGCGCACACGCTCATATATACACACACTCACACTCACTCACACACACACACACACACACACACACTCACACACCCAAATACACACACATTCACACACGCACACACACGTAAAATGACCTTCTTAAAATATAACACCTAATGATCTCTCAACACTAGTCCGCATCATCTGTTCACGACTTAACCTAACCTAATCTATCTTAAGAAGGAGGGAGCCTGGAGATCAGTAATACAGGTCTTTGAACCTAGTACAGACTTCAGCTCTTTCAAAGGCTTACAAAATAAATTATAAGGTTAATTTATTTCCATTTGAATTTGTATGTACCTTGTACCTTTAAGAGAGAAATAAATAAATTATTATTATTTTTCTAGATTTCCCCTTTCTCAGCCCAGTCTATCGACAGAGCCGGTAGAACTGTATATACGGGCTTTTGGCCAAGTAACATACAGTAGCTATGAATTATTAGGCTAGTTTTTATTATGTGTAGTATTCTTCAAGCTGCAGGAACTTTCTCACTATTCTGCATGTATTTAGTATAGCTGCTTTTTGTAGTGAAATAAATATGCTATCTTTTAAATCTAGAAGCTTTAAGCTATTGTGGATGTGGTTTGGGACAACTCCAGTGGCTGAGATTATTATTGGGGCTATGTAAACTTTTTTCTGTTTCCAAATTCTAACTATTTCTTCTTTAAGCTCTGTGTATTTTGTCATTTTTTCTGTAAAAGTTTTTTGAATGTTGTGGGTATTCGGGACTGCAATGTCAATAATGTAGGTGACTTTATTGTTTTTATCTTGTAAAGTGATATCCGGTCTATTGTAGTGAATCGTCCTATCGGTGAGAATAGCGCGATCATAGTAAAGTTTGCAGGAGTCATTCTCAAGAACAGTTTGTGGTTTATAATTGTAGTACGGTGTGTTGGTATTTTGTATCAATTTATGTTTGAGAGCCAGTTGTTGATGGATAATATTAACAAGTTGGTTGTGTCTATGAGTGTAATCTGTCTGTGTAAGGGTTGAACATGCTCCAGTTATATGTTGTATGGTTTCTGGCTGGGTGTTGCATTTGCGGCATTTATCGTCTCTAATAGTGGGATCTTTAATAATATATTTTCTGTAATTTTTTGTGTTTATTATTTGGTCCTGTATTGCAATTAAAAATCCTTCCGTCTCGGGGAACAGACTTCCTGTTTTGAGCCACATGTTTGATGCTTTGCTGTCTATGTGAGATTGGCTTAGGTCATGAGGGTGTCGTCCATGCAGCACTTTTTTCTTCCAGTTTTCTTCCATGTCTTTTTGCGGATTTCTATTTCTTAGGTTTTCTGTATTATCTATTAGTTCTTTTTGTCTGAGATTTAGCGGTGTGTAGTTGTTATCATTTTGTACTATGGCTCTGTGAATTTCACTTAAATCTGTTTTTATGTAGAAAAATGTTTTTAAGCTGTGTATTTGTTTACGCCATAGATGCCAGATATCTATCAACCCTCTACCCCCGTCTTGTCTTTTAATTGTCAATCTTTCTATTGCAGATTTTGGATGAAGATTATTGTGTTTTGTTAATGTAGTCCTTGTTATGCGTTCTATTTGTTCTATGTCAGTTTTGCTCCATTTTATTATTCCAAACGAGTAGGTTAGGATGGGTATTGCATAAGTGTTCAGTGCTTTTATAAGATGTTTTCCAGATAATTTCGTTTTGCAAATGGCATTGATACGTTTTTTGTACTCAGAAGTTAATGATTGTTTTATTGTTGTATGATCGAGTCCTTTGAGCTGTTGAAAGCCCAGATATTTATAAAGGTCACTTGGTTGCATCGCCGTTATTGTGTTTGTGTCATCTATTGTATAGTCACCGGGTTGGATTTTTCCTTTTATTATATGTACAGTTTTACATTTGTCAAGTCCAAATTGCATATTGATGTCATTGCTGAACATCGTGGTAGTATCTACTAACTTTTTCATTTCTTTGTCATTTTTAGCGTATAATTTAATGTCGTCCATATAAATCAGGTGTGATATTATTGTTTCGGTGTTGTCTTGTTGTTTAATGCGGTATCCCGCCCGGTCACTATGCAATTGATGGGATAGTGGGTTCAAGGCGAGGCAGAACCACAAAGGGCTGAGAGAATCACCTTGGTAAATACCCTTTTTTATGGCTATTTGTCGTGTTGTTACAAAATTATGAGGGTTATTTAATTTAAGTGTGGTTTGCCAATGCGTCATGATATTGCGTAAGAAGCTTATTATTATAGGGTTAATTTTGTAGATTTCTAGGATTTGGATCAGCCATGAATGTGGGATGCTGTCGAAAGCTTTTTTGTAGTCAATATATGTACAGTGTAAATTTCTATTTTTTGTGGTGGCGTGTTTCATGATGGTTGAGTCTATAATTAGCTGTTCCTTGCAGCCCATGTGGCCTCGTCTACACCCTTTCTGTTCTTCAGCTAAGATATTGTTGTGTTCTATATGTGAATTTATTTTCTTTGTAATAACTGTTGTTAAAATTTTGTAAATAGTCGGAAGGCATGTTATTGGTCGATATTGGGATGCTTCTGTAGAGTAGTCACCTTTTGGTATCATGTAAGTGATTCCTGTCGCTATGAATTCGGGAATACTTTGATTTCCAGAGATAATATCTGTTAGATTTTTGGCTATTGTTTTGTGTAAGCAAATTAGTTTTTTAAACCAAAAATTGTGGACCTTATCTATACCTGGAGATTTCCAGTTATGTAGTCTAGCTGTTATAATAGTTATTTCTTCCTCTGTCACGTCATCAAATTGCATTTCTTCCATTGTATCCCATCTTTCTTTTTCTTCAGTAATCCAATTTGCTTTGTCATTATGTTGTACACTATTTTCCCATAACCTAGCCCAATACATTTCCAATTGTTCTGCTGTTGGTATATCTACATTACTATTGTCTCGATCAGTTTTCGGCTTCATTAGGTTTCTGTAGAATAGTTTTTCATTTGTTGCGAATATAGTGTTCTCACTCTTTCGTTTCTGTGATTTGTTATATCTTTTTAGTCTGTGGGCTTTTAGAGCTAATTTTTGTTTCAGTGTGTCTAAAAATTCTTGAGGTTTTCTATTGCCGTTTTCGTGTGATGTGTGTATTTTAGTATTTTTAAATATTTGTTCAACGTTTTCGACTACTTTTTTAGATCTATGATTATTTATGTATTGTGTCAGTTTACCAATATCTGCTCTCAATTTTGCTATATCCTTCTCCAATCTTTGTTGCCACGGTGGTTTAAAGTTTTTTTTATGTCTCGCGTTTCCTTCTTTTGCTATAATTTTATATTTTAGTTCTTCCGAAATAGTTACGGCGGTGCAATATGTTAATGTATGTACATCTGACAGTTGTGTGTCTGATGAGATGTAATCTACAAGTATGTCATTATTAAATAGACGTATCAGTTCATTTAGTTTTGGGCTATATTTAAGTTTAGGCAATGGCGGCCTTGCTTTAGGGTCCATGCCTGAGTACGTTGTTAAATTCGTTTCAAATTTATCTTTAACTTCTTGTATCTGTGTTGCCCCATCTGTGGGGTTAGTATTTAAAATATCGACTTCATTTTCTAACAGCAGGGTTATTGATTCGGTCTGAGTGGATGAATGAGAGGTCTGTGTGCTAGAGATAATATTTGTATGTTGCTGTGTTTTCTTCGTTAAAGTAATTTGTGGAGTTAGTGTCGTATATTCGTGTGAATATGTTTCTGAATTTAATTTTTCATTTTCAACATTATTGGTTTGTTCGTCTTCGAGCTGTTTACTCACTTCCTCTTTTAGTCTGTCTAGGGTTTCTTGAGATAGCAGTTTATTTCTTTCTATTGCCCTTTTTTGGTCAGATATTCTTTGTTGTGAAATATTTAGATTAGGGTATTTTAGTGAAAAATGTTCATGCAGCTTTTTTCTGTAAATTGTCAAATCACTTCCTAATTTAGTGACGTAGTAGTAGGTGCGCATGATAAATAGGTTTACTTCTCTGCTCCATTTCATGCGCACCCTTGTTTTGCCAGCTTTGGTGGACGCAGGTAAAAAGGCATTCGCCCCCTGCGCAACATCCATAGTCGACATTGGTGAGCCTCTATGACCCGAGGATGATGGTGATGATTGTACCGAGGGGTTGTATGAACCGGTACTCGGGCTGTAAGGTTCACATGGGCTATTGCTCCTACTTTCTACATCGGGATTTCTGTTGGCGGCTGTAGCATTTTCGGGTTGTAAATCCCCGGCGGGAGCCCGCCTGCTCAACTCTCCGCCGCTGACGGATCCTATGCTGGAACACCCAGCGCCAGCTCCAGGTGTGCCCCGGCGATCGCCCCCGGGAAGCGGCCCTCTCAATTTTCTTTTTAGTCTTGTCTCCATATTAATGGGTTACCTTTACCTTGTTAGCCGCGTAAGTTTCGATAGTACGCGTTTCCGCTCCCCACGTGGTCAGATGTTCGCCTCGGACGTAAGGTAGGATTTTAGGGAGCTTATTATTATTATTATTATTATTATTATGGGTTATGGATATATTTTTTTTCTCAGCTAATGCTGGTAAGTGTGAACCTAGCACGGGCTTACGCCAAGTGAGTTGGTTCATTGTGTAGTGTTGTAGGGGTTTGAGTAGTGGATGTAAGGAATCGTCGCACTATGGAACAGGTGTCAATTATTACAGATTTTTGTAAAGCAATGTATGAATATTTATTAAGATCAAGTTCTGAGAGCGATGTGTGTAATGATTTTGGAATGAGTCCGGTTGATGAAATTATTACGGGTATAATTTTAACGGTGTGTTGATGCCACATTTGTCGTATTTCATCTGCTAGTGGTATATATTTTTGTATTTTCTCAGTGTATTTTTTCCTTACATTTTCAGAATTAGGTATTGTAATATCTATCAAGTATGTAATTTTTCTATCTTTTAGTGTTAGTGTAATATCCGGTCTATTATTTGTCGTGGTTTTGTCCGTAATGATGTCTCGGTCCCAGTACAGTTTTACTGACTCATTGTTGAGTACACTTGTAGGTTTATATTTGTAGTATGGTTCTGTTTCATCTAATAGGTTATATTTAAGTGCTAACTGTGAGTGGATTTGTTTTGCAACGTTATTATGTCTTTCTGTGTACTGTTTATTGGCTAAAAATGGACAACCCCCTGTTATATGTTCTATTGTTTCTTGATTTGAGTTGCATAGGCGGCATCTATCTGAGACTACTGATGGATCTTTAATAATATACTTCTGATAGTTTCTAGTTTTAATGACTTGATCTTGGATGGCCAACATAAATCCTTCAGTTTCTTTGTATATATTGCCTTTGGATAACCACGCGTTTGATGCCTCTGAGTCTATATGTTCTTGTTGGAATTGGTTAGGATGTTTTCCGTGTAGTGTTTTTTGTTTCCAGCTAATTATTTTTTGTTCATCTGCTATTGGCGGATCTATAGTATAACTATTATCATTTAGTTTCAAGGGTGTGCCAGATGTGGATATTAATGTAAGAGCTTTATGTATAGGGCTATCATTAGATTTGTTGTACATGTATGTGCGAATGTTATGTACCTGTCTATTGTGTAAGTGTTTTACGTCTACGAGCCCCCTGCCACCTAATTTCCTTTTAAGATTGAATCTTTCTGTAGCTGAATGTATGTGGTGAATGTTGTGTTTATTGCATGTAGTTCGTGTTACTCTATTAACTTTGTCTAAATCTGTAGTTGTCCATTTAATAATGCCAAATGAGTAAGTCAGAACGGGGACTGCGTATGTATTTATTGCTTTAACTGTGTTTCGACCCGATAGTTCTGTTTTTAGTATTATATTCAACCTTTCTGTGTATTTGTTGGTAAGTTCTTGTTTGATCTTACTGTGATCTAATCCTATACTCTGTGCGTACCCTAAATATTTGTATGTATCGTTTATATCCATTTTATCTATTATTGAGTTCTGTTGTGTGTAAAGTATGTATGGATCCGTTTCATGATGTTTGCCTTTAATTATACTATTTATTTTACACTTGTCCGTGCCGAAGTTCATTTTGATATCGCTACTAAAATTTTCAGTAGCTTCTAACAGTCTGTTCATTTGTTGCCTATTGCCAGAATATAGTTTGATGTCATCCATATATAATAAGTGTGTTAGTTTAGTCTTAGTGTCTTTATGTATCATGTATCCTTGTTCAGTGTTGTTTAAAATCTGAGATAGTGGGTTTATTGCCATGCAAAACCACAATGGACTCAAAGAATCTCCTTGATATATTCCCCGGGCTATTTTTATGGAGTTAGATTTGATGGTTCCTGCTTCTGTTTTTATGTTTAATACTGTTGACCATTTTTGCATAGTCTGTTGAAGAAATTTAATTAACATTGGGTGTATTTTATAAATTTTTAAGATTTGGACTAACCATGAATGCGGTACACTATCATATGCCTTTTGGTAATCGATGTATGCAAAATATAGATTTCTATGTGATTGTTTTACTTGAGTATGTATTTCGGTATCTATGACTAGTTGTTCTTTACAGCCCCTTGATCCTTTCCTGCAACCTTTTTGCTCTTCTGCTATTATTTTATTATGAGTGAGATGTGCATTTATTTTGTGTGAAATTATGGATGTGAGTAGTTTGTAGAGTGTAGGGAGGCATGTAATTGGTCGGTATTTAGCTGGATTATCTGTGTCTGTGTCTTTGGGTTTGAGGTAGGTGTTGCCATGTGTTAGAAACATAGGTAGTGTGTTTGGTTCCTGGATTATTTTATTGAAGGCTTTTGCAATATGTCTGTGTGTTGATGTAAAATATTTCAACCAATAATTATGTATTTTGTCTGGTCCCGGTGTCTTCCAATTGAGTGTCCTTTTTATTGCTAGTTCTATATCTATCCTATCAATTGTAACTTCTAACATCGGGTCTACATGTTGAGTTTTATTTAGTTCTGTTTTGATCCATTCTGCTTCGTTATTATGCTCTATTGGTTTTGACCATATATTTTCCCAGAATGTCTGTATTTCTGTAATATCGGGTAGATTTTTAACAACCGCTTCTCTATTAAAGTTCCTATAAAATACCTTCTGATTTGTGTTAAACATCATATTATCCCTATGACGTTGATTAGACTTTCTGTACCTACGTAATCTTTTTGACAATGCTTGAAGTCTTTGTGTTTTTTTATCCATGATTTCTATTGCTTCTTCTTTATTCTTATACAAAATTCCCATCTTAACTTGCTTTTTCGTGCTTAGATTACCTGCAATAAACTGATTTAATCTTCCTATTTCCTGTCTTAAAAATGCTATGTTATTTTCTATACGTATTTCCCATGCTGGTTTTGAATTACTTGTTCTAGGGGCTATTTCTGTATATGTCATTTGCTTATTCTTATTGGTATGAATTGTTGTGGCAGTCATTGCTGCACTATATATAAGATCATGTACTTCTTCTATGGTTGGATTTGTGATATTTGTCAGTTTGTTATCTATCAGAATATTTAGTATTTTTACTGTACTTATCGATTTATGGGATATTTTTAATTTTGACAAAGTTGGTCGTAGCGTGGGATCAATTCCTTTGTATTTTATGAAGTTCTCGTTAAAAATCTGTTCTATTTGTTGTATGCTCTCTGTAGTATCAGGTTGGTCTGTTTGGGTATCTGATGCTTGTTTATGTGCAGATGGTGTGTGTGATAGTGTGTATGAGGGTGTAAGCAAATGGTCTGTTATTTGTGAGTCTGTCGATGGTGTGTGTACTATGTATTCTGTTGAGTTAAATGTATTTCGGTTATTTGTATCGTGTGAACCATGTTGAGTACTGTGTATTATGTTTTCCTGATTTATGGGAGGTGAATTAGTAGGATTTGTAGACACTGAAGTCAAACTATGTAGATTTTGTTCTACATCGGTCTTAATTATTTCCCTTTCTGCGGCTGAGATTCTATTATTGCGGTGTATAACTCGCACCTGATCTGCTAAACGTTGTTCTGATATTATGTGAAGGTCTGGGTATATGTCAATGAATTTCGTGTAGAGTGCTAGGCGATATCCTGTAAGATTACTTTCGCAATTTGTAACCGTGTAATAGCAGCGAAGTAGTTGTTTATTTACTTCGTCCGTCCACTTCATTCGCTGCCTGTTTCTGCCAGCAAGGGTGGTTGCAGGTAGCATGTCCTGCAAAACACTTCTTGCTGATTCCTGTTGAGTGTCTGGTGTAAGTGTGATTTGTGTTTCGGCTGTAGTAGCTTGGTTGGTCGTGACCCGCCTGTTCAATCTACGACCACTGGCGGTCCGCATGCTGCCACGTCCAGCGCCAGCTCCAGACGTGCCCTGGCGACCTCCAGGTAGCGGCCCTATACGTATATTTATTTCTTGATTCTCCATTTTTTATGGGTTCCCAGAGCCATGTTAGCCGCGCCAGTAACATTATATCGCGTGTCCGCCCGCCACGTGAGTCTGGTGTTCGCCTCGGACGTAAGGTAGGATTTTAGGGAGCTTATTATTATTATTATTATTATTATTATTATATTATCAGTTACCCTTTCTTATTACGAGGCTGCCCTTGTACAATATCATTTCTATAGATATTAAATCAATAACAACCCCTAAAAAGCAAACCATTGAATATGATTACAATAATGCATTTGCATCAATGTTAGAAAATAAATTTCATGGTTTTGTTCAAATATACACAGCGCCTCAAAGGATAGATTAAATGCGGGTTGCTCCTTTTTTGATCACAGTAGATCATATAACGCTAAGTTCAAGATTGATAATAAACATATTCCTATTATGGGACTGGAGTTGCTTGCAATATTGAAGTCAATTTCTTATGCGGAATCATGCGGATATAGAAAATTTGTGATATTTTCTGATTCGGCGTCTTCTTTGCATTATTTGTTAAGCTGTGGAAAGGGCACTTTTGGGAGACAGGAGGCTTACTCCATTATAAAATGTATTTGGTGTTTAATAGATAATGGTGTTCAAGTCAGGATGCAATGGGTCCCTTCGCATGTGGGGATCCGCGGCAACGAGGTGGCTGACGCTGCGGCCAGGTCGGCCTTAACCAATGGTGCAGAACTAAAGATCCAACCATGTCATTTTGATTACTTAGCACAGGTTCGCGAAAGTATATATAAATTGTGGAAAACAGCATTTTGTCAAACCTCAAGAGAGAAGGGTATCTTGTACGGTACTATAGTTAGGGAGCCATCTCGTGTGCCGTGGTTTTCCGCATGTAGGTTGAGTAAAAGAGAGCTGATCCTCTGTATGAGGATTCGTTCTGGACATGTTCCCCTGGGTGCATTTAGGTTTCTAATGCGCTTACAAGACAGTCCCAACTGTGTCACGTGCCACACTGTCAAGGAGGATCTCTACCACCGCCTAATGGAATGTGTCCAGAACGAACCGGAAAGAGCAGAACTGTTGCAAGATACGGGTCACTCAAGGTCATTCTCGATAGAGGCACCCGTCACGTGCGGACGTGCTCATCGTCCACTCGATCGCCCGGTCTTTGTTCGCCCGGCTTTTGTTAGCCCGGCCATTGTTCGCGCGGCCTGTGTTCGTGGTACATCTGCCGACTAAGTGCTCTTTCTGGAAGTTTTTATTTGTTTTGTTTCCTTTTGTTGTTTCTGTGTTCGTGGTACATCTGCGACAAAGTGGTTTCCTGCAAGTATTTATTTGTTTTGTTTCTTTTCGTAATTTCTGTTTTGTTGTGCTTTTTCTTTGTCCTGTAGTAATCGCGCCGCATTGCCACCTGTGTTCAATAGAACCGCTCAGGTCCGAGAAGTTGGGGCCTCGCCGCAAGGCGAGTGTTTTCAAGACCCGGGGCCGCCCCACCTGGGTACTCAGCGATCATGGACGCTGTATTCGCGGAATTCCTCCGACTTCGCCACCCACAGCTCGCCTCGGAGTTTTTGGCCTTCAAGGCCAATCACACTGCGAGCCCTCTCGAGGACTCCGCCGCGCTCGCTGCTCCTGCGTCGCCTGTACCTGCGTGCAGAGCTTCTGCATTGAGCACCGCAGCCTCTGTCGTGCCTGCCGCTCCCGTGTCGCCTATACTGGCGAGAAAAGCTGCTGCGTCGTCCGCCGTGACCATCGTTTCAGCTGAGCGATCATCCGCGGCCTCCGTCGCGCCCTCTAAAACACCTACACTTGCTCGTAGGTCGCCTGCACCCGCCTCCTCGTGCTCCGACTCTGACTCGGACATGGAGGTCGACCTCGCCCCCGCCTCATCGACGGATGGATTCACCCTGGTACAGAAGGGTAAGAAGCGTGCCGCGGAGTCTCGAGCTCCCGCGGCCGCTAAAATTAGCAAAGCCGTGAACGCGTCGCGCCCCCGCCCTCAGACTCCCGTTGCGCCCCCAGCCCGTGCCACTCCGTCGCCGCGTCCGGTGGCACAAAATAAAACCCAGACCCCTCCCCCGGTTATCCTTCAGGAGAAGGCAGCTTGGGATCGAGTTTGCCTGGCCCTTAAGGCCAAAAATATAAATTTCACGAATGCCCGTAACCTCGCGAACGGCATTCAAATTAAGGTTCAAACACCCGACGACCATAGGGCCCTCTCTTCTTACCTCCGTAAGGAGCGTATAAGTTTCCATACGTATACGCTCCAGGAGGAGCGCGAACTCCGCGTTGTAATACGCGGAATCCCTAAAGAGTTAGATGTAGAGCTCGTAAAAGCCGACCTGTTAGAACAAGGCCTACCAGTGAATTCTGTGCACCGTATGCACACCGGTCGCGGTAGGGAGCCATATAATATGGTTCTAGTCGCTCTCCAGCCTACCCCCGAGGGTAAGAAAATCTTTAACACACAGACCGTCTGTAGGCTCTCTGGTATCGCTGTCGAAGCCCCCCATAAAAAAGGCACTCCTAGCCAGTGCCATAACTGTCAATTGTACGGGCACTCTTCCCGTAACTGTCACGCGCGCCCCCGATGTGTTAAGTGTTTGGGCGATCACGCCACGGCCCTCTGCGCTCGCGACCAAAAAACCGCGACGGAACCGCCTAGCTGCGTCCTGTGTCGAACACAGGGTCACCCCGCGAATTACCGTGGTTGCCCCCGAGCCCCTAAAATAAATCGCCGCGTCGCCCGCCAAAACCGCCTCCGAGCTTCCGGCCCAGACATCAAAGCCTCGGCACTCTCTGCGTCGCAGGCTAAGCCAGCGTTCGTTCCGGCGGCGGTGCCCAGTGTCTCGGCCTGGGCAAAACCGCTGCCGTACACGAACACGGCTACAACTCCCTCCTCCGCGATTCGTCCCGCCCCCGTGACTCGTCCCTCTCCTGCGACTTGCCCTCCGACCGCGTCCGACAATCTCGCTTTAGCGATCGACTTCTTTCAGTCGATCAACTTTGAGCGCGTTAACGCTTTGGGCGACGCCATTCGCGCTGCCTCCACTGCACAACACTTTATCGCCGTTGTGCAGGAATACGCCGACGTATACGCGTCATTAAATACGTACGTCCTCCCCTCACTCCGCCGGTAATCAATGGCGTATATAAGTAGAATAAAGCCCCTATCCGTAACGATAGGATTTTTTAACGCTTACGGTCTCGCAAATCAACGTGATCAGGTTTCTGACTTTTTGCGTGACCACCAAATTGATATCTTTTTAGTGCAGGAGACCCTACTTAAGCCCGCGCGCCGTGACCCTAAAATCGCGAACTATAACATGGTCAGGAACGACAGGCTCTCTGCCCGTGGTGGTGGTACCGTCATTTACTATAGAAGAGCCCTGCATTGCGTCCCGCTCGATCCTCTCGCTAATATCGAAGCATCAGTGTGCCGAATCTCACTGACGGGACACGCGCCGATCGTTATCGCGTCCGTTTATCTTCCACCGGATAAGATCGTTCTAAGCAGTGATATCGAGGCGCTGCTCGGTATGGGGAGCTCTGTCATTCTGGCGGGCGACCTAAATTGTAAACACATAAGGTGGAACTCACACACCACAACCCCGAATGGCAGGCGGCTTGACGCGTTAGTCGATGATCTCGCCTTCGATATCGTCGCTCCGCTAACCCCGACTCACTACCCGCTAAATATCGCGCATCGCCCGGATATACTCGACATAGCGTTATTAAAAAACGTAACTCTGCGCTTACACTCGATCGAAGTAGTTTCAGAGTTAGATTCAGACCACCGTCCCGTCGTTATGAAGCTCGGTCGCGCTCCCGATTCCGTTCCCGTCACGAGGACTGTGGTGGATTGGCACACGCTGGGCATCAGCCTGGCTGAATCTGATCCACCATCGCTCCCGTTTAGCCCGGACTCTATCCCGTCTCCTCAGGATACCGCTGAAGCCATAGACATCTTAACGTCACACATCACCTCGACATTAGATAGGTCATCGAAACAAGTTGTAGCGGAGGACTTCCTTCACCGCTTCAAATTGTCCGACGATATTAGGGAACTCCTTAGAGCTAAGAACGCCTCGATACGCGCCTACGACAGGTATCCTACCGCGGAAAATCGTATTCGAATGCGTGCCCTACAACGCGACGTAAAGTCTCGCATCGCCGAAGTCCGAGATGCCAGATGGTCTGATTTCTTAGAAGGACTCGCGCCCTCCCAAAGGTCTTACTACCGCTTAGCTCGTACTCTCAAATCGGATACGGTAGTAACTATGCCCCCCCTCGTAGGCCCCTCAGGCCGACTCGCGGCGTTCGATGATGACGAAAAAGCAGAGCTGCTGGCCGATACATTGCAAACCCAGTGCACGCCCAGCACTCAATCCGTGGACCCTGTTCATGTAGAATTAGTAGACAGTGAGGTAGAACGCAGAGCCTCCTTGCCACCATCGGATGCGTTACCACCCGTCACTCCGATAGAAGTTAAAGACTTGATCAAAGACCTACGTCCTCGCAAGGCTCCCGGTTCCGACTGTATATCTAACCGCGTTATTAAACTTCTACCCGTCCAACTCATCGTGATGTTGGCATCTATTTTCAATGCCGCTATGGCGAACTGTATCTTTCCCGCGGTGTGGAAAGAAGCGGACGTTATCGGCATACATAAACCCGGTAAACCAAAAAATCATCCGACGAGCTACCGCCCGATTAGCCTCCTCATGTCTCTAGGCAAACTGTATGAGCGTCTGCTCTACAAACGCCTCAGAGACTTCGTCTCATCCAAGGGCATTCTTATCGATGAACAATTCGGATTCCGTACAAATCACTCATGCGTTCAACAGGTGCACCGCCTCACGGAGCACATTCTTGTGGGGCTTAATCGACCAAAACCGTTATATACGGGAGCTCTCTTCTTCGACGTCGCAAAAGCGTTCGACAAAGTCTGGCACAATGGTTTGATTTTCAAACTATTCAACATGGGCGTGCCGGATAGTCTCGTGCTCATCAAACGGGACTTCTTGTCGAACCGCTCTTTTCGATATCGAGTCGAGGGAACCCGCTCCTCCCCACGACCTCTCACAGCTGGAGTCCCGCAAGGCTCTGTCCTCTCACCCCTCCTATTTAGCTTATTCGTCAACGATATTCCCCGGTCGCCGCCGACCCATTTAGCTTTATTCGCCGACGACACGACTGTTTACTATTCTAGTAGAAATAAGTCCCTAATCGCGAAGAAGCTTCAGAGCGCAGCCCTAGCCCTAGGACAGTGGTTCCGAAAATGGCGCATAGACATCAACCCAGCGAAAAGTACTGCGGTGCTATTTCAGAGGGGAAGCTCCACACGGATTTCCTCCCGGATTAGGAGGAGGAATCTCACACCCCCGATTACTCTCTTTAGACAACCCATACCCTGGGCCAGGAAGGTCAAGTACCTGGGCGTTACTCTGGATGCATCGATGACATTCCGCCCGCATATAAAATCAGTCCGTGACCGTGCCGCGTTTATTCTCGGTAGACTCTACCCCATGATCTGTAAGCGGAGTAAAATGTCCCTTCGGAACAAGGTGACACTTTACAAAACTTGCATAAGGCCCGTCATGACTTACGCGAGTGTGGTGTTCGCTCACGCGGCCCGCACACACATAGACACCCTCCAATCCCTACAATCCCGCTTTTGCAGGTTAGCTGTCGGGGCTCCGTGGTTCGTGAGGAACGTTGACCTACACGACGACCTGGGCCTCGAATCAATTCGGAAATACATGAAGTCAGCGTCGGAACGATACTTCGATAAGGCTATGCGTCATGATAATCGCCTTATCGTTGCCGCCGCTGACTACTCCCCGAATCCTGATCATGCAGGAGCCAGTCACCGTCGACGCCCTAGACACGTCCTTACGGATCCATCAGATCCAATAACCTTTGCATTAGATGCCTTCAGCTCTAATACTAGGGGCAGGCTTAGGGACCCCGGTAACCGTACTCGTCGAACTCGACAAAGAGGTCGACGTGCAACCTAACCCATGCATCAGCCCGCTGAGTTTCTCGCCGGATCTTCTCAGCGGGTCGCGATTCCGATCCGGTAGTAGATTCATTCGCGAAACAATTGCTCTTGAGTTGTTAGGTCTCCTTCGGAGGCGCTCGGGCAGTTGTTAGCAAATCCCACCCCTCTTGGCTGAGCCTTTGCTCGCCCACCTGTCCTGGTGAAACTGGAAAGGCCTTCGGGCCACCAGTAAACTTTCAATCACACAATCAAAAAAAAAAAAAAACAAAAAACAAAAAAAAAAGGTATGAATTGTTCCCCGAGGGACCTGGGCGGGCCCCCCGGCGCGCACTCTGCGTGGCCGGGGGCTCCGTCTGTGGGGGAGTTTTGCTGGACTTCCACCGGGCGCGTCCGTAGGTGGCGGATAATGGGATCCTCTGGGAACAGTCCCACTCCCAGGGGTATCGTCCGATCTTTTTCGTTGCAAGGATTCTTAGGTGTTAGGGAGGTAGGTTAGGTGTAGGTGTAGGATAGCCTAGTTAGGCTTTGCAACGAAAGAGATCGGATGACGCGGACCAAAACCAGCAGGGGGAGTTGCGGGCTCTCCACGCCCTTCACTCGCTGAAGGGTGCTCCTCCTGGAGACGCTCGGGCTCCCTCTCTTTTCCCCTTTCTTCCCCCTTTTTCTTTTTTCTTCGGGTCACGTCCGACCCGTTTCGGACGTAACCCACGGGTGGTGGTGGGCCACTTTTGGCCTGCCCTTTGATGGAGAAGTGAGCCGGCGTTGCTTACGCATCTTCCGGCCGCTGGTCGCCATGTCCCCGGCTTCGGCTACAGGGGCACGCCCTCCAGAGGGGAGTACCGGTATACCGGCGTGGCTTCGTCGTTGCTGCTCTTTTGAGCGTCGGGCGGTGGTCTGCCGTGTTGCTCGTTGCACTCGGCGGGCCGCCGGCCAACCCGTAATCCTCACCGCGTGGGGGACGGGGGCCGCTGCCGCGAGGCACGGGGCCGCGAGGACGTAAACCTCTTTAAAAAATGCCCCAACCCTAAGCTCTGGTGCCCGGCGATGGGATGAATGGCTGGAGGGAGTCCAGTCCCGAGGGTACCAACCAGACCCCAGGGGACCGACCCCTGGTTAATAAAAAAGGAAAATAATGAATAATGGCACTTGTTAAAAAGTTATTACCCCAGGAGGGTACCTCCCGCTCCGCGGGAGGAGAATCCCTCCGTGCGGTCGAGGAATCGGCCAGAAATTAGTGGCTGCGGTAGTTAAGAAATCGGCCAAGGGCCTAAAGGGCGACTGCGTGCGGGCCCTAAAATCGGCTACCTCTTCCCTGGAGGAGCAAATGGCGAATGCGGTAAGCCGCACCACCAACGATGAAACGGTGGGTCTACGGGAAACAGTGGACCTGCTGCACGCCCGACTGGCCCAAATGAGTGCCGAAAACGATCGCCTTCGGCAGGAGAACGGGCAGATGAAGGTCGACATGGCTGAGATGCGCACGCTCGTGAACGACTTAGTCGAGAAGCAGTGCAACTCGGCCCCTGCATCTGCTCCGCTCGAAACAGAAGAGGCCAATGAGGCCGAGGAGTTGAGGCGGCGGCTCCTAATACAGGAGGCACGCAGCTCCAACGTGGAGCGCGCGAGACCGCCCCTCGCTCACGAGAGAAAGGGAGAAGCCCCAACACCGGCACCCCGCAGGATCGTGAAGACGACCACCACCTCTAACGCGGTATCAAGGGCCACCAAAACATATGGCGGCCCCAAAACCAAAATGGGCGTAACTCCTGCGGCACGCCCCGCCGCGACTGCTGCTGCGAGGGCAACAACGTCCGCCCCTCCGAAGACAACGGCGTCTGCTCCGGCCCCGTCCCAGCCTGCGAAGGCGGGGCCTGGCAGGAGCCGGACTAAGAAGAAGAGGGGCATCAACGCCGCAAAACCGGCCCCGACCCCACAGCCCCGCCCACTGCCCCCTGCCCCGGCGAATATGGAAGAGGCCTGGACGACGGTAGTGCGGCGTGGGCCTAAGAAAGTGGCGGCGCCTGCTGCGCCGCGTCCCAAGCCCGCCCCTGCGGCCACCGCTCCCCGCCAAGAGGGTCGAGCGGAGCCGAGGGGCCAAAAAGGAAGAGGAGGAGCACGCAGAAAGCCGCGCGCCCCGCGGTCGGCTGCAGTTGTATTGGAGCTGCTGCCGGCCGCCAAAGAAAAGGGCATCACGTACCACGACGTGATGACCCAGGCGCGCGGTGGCGTAAATGTGGACGCCCTCGGCGTGGAGGGTGGCGTCAAGGTCCGGCAGACGGCCAACGGGGCTCGTCTTTTGGAGTGCCCCGGCGAAAACACGAACGCCGCGGCCGAAAAATTGGCGGCCCGGCTTCGAGAAATTCTGCCGGACCCCGAGATGGTGCGCATCGCGCGGCCCGTGAAGATGGGTGAAGTCAAAATCACGGGCCTCGACGAGTGCGCCACGAAGGAGGAGGTCGCCGCGGCCATCGCGTCGCAGGGCAACTGCGCCCTCGCCGACGTCAAAGTCGGGGAACTCCGGGAAACATATTCGGGAACCCGGACGGCGTGGGCGCGTTGCCCCATTGCAACGGCGACCCTCCTGGCCACCCCTCCACAGGGGCGGCCTTCCGACAGCCCAGGAAGGCTGCGCGTGGGCTGGGTAGTGGCCCACGTGCAGCTGCAGGATGCCAGGCCGTGGCGCTGTCTTCGGTGCTTCGGCACCGGCCACGGCCTCGCCAAGTGCCCCTCGACCGTGGACCGCAGCGGCTTGTGTTTCCGCTGCGGCCAACCGGGGCACAAGGCAGCCTCCTGCACCACAGCCGCGCCGCACTGCGTCTTGTGCGACGCGGCCAAAAGGAAGGCCGACCACCGGGTCGGGGGCCCGGCGTGTAAGTCCGCCCCCTCCTCTACCAAAACGAGGAGGGGCGGCAAGAAAAATAAAAAGAAGGAGAGGCCGGCTGCAATAAGGGCAGCCGGCGAGTCAGTTCCCGCCGCGGCACCAGACGAGCCGCAGGGCGGGACAGACGAGGGAGCGATGGACGTAGCCCCGTAATGGGTTGCGTCCACCGCTTCCTCCAGTGCAATTTGAACCACTCCGCCAGGGCACAGGATCTCCTCGTCCACACCATGGCGGAGTGGTCAATCGACGTCGCTGTCGCCGCGGAGCCGTATTTCGTCCCCACCGACCAGGACTGCTGGATAGGGGACGTCGACGGCTCCGTGGCCATTATATTACGACAGTCCGCGGCGTTACCCCCCTTGGATATGGTGGCCAGGGGACCCGGGTACGTCGCGGCTAGGATCGACGGGACCGTCGTGATCGGGGCGTACTTTTCTCCGAACAGGAGCCTCGCCGAGTTCGAGCGGTTTCTGGGCGGGCTCGAGGCGCTTTTACACCGCCTCGGGTCCCGCCCTGTCATCGTCGCGGGGGACCTCAATGCCAAGTGTACGGTTTGGGGCTCCCCCCGCACGGATTCGCGAGGCGAGGCCCTTTCGGAGTGGGCGATCGTGACCGGCCTCTGTCTTCTAAACAGAGGTACGGTCGCGACTTGCGTGCGGTGGAACGGGGAATCTCACGTGGACGTTACGTTCGCGTCCCCGTCCGCCGTGCGCCGCACCCGCGGCTGGCGCGTACTCGAGGGGGCGGAGACGCTCTCGGACCACAGATACGTCCGATTCGAGCTCTCCGCCTCCTCCTTGTCGTCGTCAGCCGCGGGCGCCCGCGGCGAGGAGGAGCTCCCGCAAGGTGCGCCCCGTTCGTTCCCCAGGTGGGCCTTGAAACGGATGAACAAGGAGTTGCTGATGGAGGCGGCCGCTGTTGCTGCGTGGGCGCCAAAACCCGCGCGGCTCGCGGACGTGGATGCGGAGGTCGACTGGTTCCGGGGCACCATGGCAAACATTTGCAATGCCGCCATGCCCCGGGTCGGCCCCCGAGCACCACGTGGGGGTGCGTTCTGGTGGTCGCCCGAGATCGCAAGACTCCGCGAGGAGTGCGTGAGGGCGCGCCGCCGGAGCGCACGCCACCGCCGCCGCCGTCGTCGCGACGCTGCGTTCGCGGAGACGGCGGCCCAGCTGCACGCTGACTGTCGTCAAAAGCAGACGGCGCTGCAGCTGGCCATTGGCGAGGCCAAGAAGCAGAGCATGAAGACTCTCCTGGAGTCGCTCGACGAAGATCCCTGGGCGCGCCCATACAAGATGGTTCGCAGGAAACTGCAACCGTGGGCGCTCCCGGTGACCGAGCGGCTCCAGCCTCGGCAGCTGCGGGAAATTGTTGCGGCACTGTTCCCGCCGGCAGCGGGGGGGGACTTTGAGCCCCCCCAGATGGACGCCACGTGGGGCACGCCTCCGCGTCGCCCCAGCGTTCCCGCTGCCGAGGAGCCCCCTCCCCCTATCACGGGGGCGGAGATCCATGCGGCCGTGTCCAGAATGAGAGCGAAGGACGCGGCCCTCGGCCCTGACGGCGTTCACGGCCGGGTCTGGAGCTTGGCCTTCGAGGCCCTAGGGGACCGGCTCGGGGGGCTTTTCGAAGCGTGCCTCGAGTCGGGACGGTTCCCGTCGAAATGGAAGACGGGCAGACTGGTCCTTCTGCGGAAGGACGGGCGCCCCGCGGACTCACCCGCGGGCTATCGCCCCATCGTGTTGCTGGACGAAGCGGGCAAGATGCTCGAGAGAATCGTCGCGGCCCGCATCGTCCGGCACCTGACCGAGACGGGTCCCGATCTTTCGGCGGAGCAATACGGCTTCAGGGAGGGCCGCTCTACGATCGACGCGATTCTGCGCGTGAGGGCCCTCTCCGACGAAGCCGTATCCCGGGGCGGGGTGGCGATGGCGTTATCCTTAGATGTAAGGAACGCCTTCAACACCCTGCCCTGGTCGGTGATCGCGGGGGCGCTGGAGTATCACGGCGTCCCCGCATACCTCCGCCGACTGATCGGCTCTTACCTCGAGGGCAGGTCGATCCAGTGCATCGGACACGGTGGGGCGATGTACCGCTTCCCCGTCGAGCGCGGTGTTCCGCAGGGGTCCGTCCTGGGCCCCCTGCTGTGGAACATCGGCTACGACTGGGTCCTGCGGGGCGTCATTCGGGGACCCCTCCCCGGGCTCAGCGTAATTTGTTACGCTGACGACACGTTGGTCGTAGCTCCGGGGAGGGACTACCGGGAGTCTGCCTGCGCAGGCGTGGCACACGTCGTCACCAGGATCCGACGGTTGGGGCTCGAGGTGGCGCTCGACAAAACCCAGGCCCTGCTCTTTCACGGGCCGGGACGAGCGCCGCCTGTGGGTGCCCACCTCGTGATCGGAGGCGTCCGCGTCGGGATCGGGGTGACCGGTCTTCGGTACCTCGGCCTCGAACTGGACGGTCGGTGGAACTTCCGCGCTCACTTTGAGAAGTTGGGCCCTCGGCTGATGGCAACGGCCGGCTCTTTGAGCCGGCTCCTTCCAAACGTCGGGGGTCCCGATCAGGTGGCGCGCCGCCTCTACATGGGGGTGATGCGGTCGATGGCACTATACGGCGCGCCCGTATGGTGCCACGCCCTGACCCGCCAGAACGTCGCCGCGCTGCGACGTCCGCAGCGCGCGATCGCGGTCAGGGCGATCCGAGGATACCGCACCGTCTCCTTCGAGGCGGCGTGCTTGCTCGCCGGGGCACCACCCTGGGACCTGGAGGCGGAGGCGCTCGCTGCCGATTACCGGTGGCGTAGCGACCTTCGCTCTAGGGGGGAAGGGCGCCCCGGCGAAGGAGTAGTTCGAGCGCGGAGGCTCCAATCTCGGCGGTCCGTGCTGGAGGCGTGGTCTCGCCGCTTGGCGGACCCGTCGGCCGGCCTCCGTACCGTCGAGGCGGTCCGTCCGGTCCTCGCGGACTGGGTGGGCCGCGACCGCGGATGCCTCACCTTCCGGCTGACGCAGATGTTGACCGGCCATGGGTGTTTTGGCCGGTACCTCTTTAAGATAGCCGGAAGGGAACCGACGGCGCAGTGCCACCACTGCGCGGACCGCGACGAGGAAGACACAGCGGAACATACATTGGCGCGTTGCTCTGGATTCGACGAGCAACGCGCCGCCCTCGTCGCGGTCATTGGAGAGGACCTCTCGCTGCCGCGCGTCGTGGCTACGATGCTCGGCAGCGACGCGTCCTGGAAGGCGATGCTCGACTTCTGCGAGTCCACCATCTCGCAGAAGGAGGCGGCGGAGCGAGAGAGGGAGAGCTCTTCCCTTTCCGCACCGATCCGTCGCCGTCGAGCCGGGGGCCGGAGGCGGGAATACGCCCGTACGTCCCGGCCCCTGTAGGTGGCGGCCTCCCCCCGGTGAAGGTCAAGGGGCGACCTGAGGGGGTGAGGCCGCGCGGCGCGCTACCAGCACTCTAGCGCGCTGCCGTGGAGTGAATAGAGCGACCGGTCGACGGTGTATCGCGTCCCGACCCGGCAGGCTGGTTCTGGTCCAGCGGGGTATTCCGGGACACCAGCGGCACCGTCTGGGCGGCCCGACGGGCTGCCGTACCGAGACGGCCGACGTTTCAGAGCCTTCGATTCGCCTCGAAGGCTCCGTCGGCTGGGCGTCCTTGGGGTGAGCCGCGCCGTCTGGTTGTAGTGTTGACCGCGGTAGCCCCCCTACCTCATCTGGGTTCTGACCTCGGAGGGGATCGGACGTCGGGTGTAAGAGTGCAGAGGAGTCGTTTAGTGGGTGGGCTCTAAAATCCTTGGGCCCGCGGTCTGCTCACAACACCATGCAGATCGTTGAGTCTCACATACCCCGCGCGCCCCTTTTGCGCGGGGACCTCGTAGGAGGTTCGGCCCTCTACCCGAAAAAAAAAAAAAAAAAAGGTATGAATTGTTCTTTTTTTGCATAATATTTTTGTATCAGGTTTTAAATGTGATAGTGTTATGAGTTTTTTAGTTTGTTCTTTCTTGAAAGATGTAAATTAAGCGATATAGTTATTTTAAGTGTTTTTCTTTAAGATTTATGTTTCACTGTATTTAAATATGTTTTTTTTTTGTTTTGTTTATATAATAGCCGACTTAACCTAAAAGGTGTATGGCTCTCATAAATAATAAAAAAAAATGCTATTACGTAGCAACGTGGAATGGGGAATCGCTGTCAAAACCCAGTTGCTTTTTAACTATCATAAGCTTTTTCGGGTATCACGGGTTAAACCTTTAGAAGCACGAAGCATCAACCTCCAGCGGGAAGCACCAACACACTCTACACTAATATAGAATATTGATGTATTTTTGAAGCATAAGGATTCTGTGACGTTCGGATCGTCTTGAATAATTTCATACAAAGGTCAAAGGTTAGCTGATGGCCATGAAAAAATTAAAGAATTAGATATAATTTATTAATAATAATGTATATTCACTATTTAAATTGTGTTGTGGATTATATTATAGCCAGGGTAATTGCCGTGACCAGAGTCTCGGTAACCATAGTTTCCATAGCCGTTATTGCCATATCTGTCGTATCCATAATCGTGGCGTCTGCCTAAGCCGCTAAAGGCACCAAATCCAAAGTCAGATAAACCAGCGCCTGCTCCACCTCCGACGCCTATTCCTAGACCTAGCTTAGCTCCATCATGACGGTAGCCGTCAGTGCTACCACGTCCGTATAATCCAGTGCCAACATTGGCTCCACCTCCGAGTCCGAAATCGTGATAACCATGGCCGTAACCATGTCCGTGAGATCCGGCACTGATACCGAGTCCTAGCCCTGCGTCACCATGTCCGTATCCGTTACCATGGCCATGAGCTCCAACACCAACACCGAGTCCTAGGCCAGCGTCACCATTTCCGTATCCGTTACCATGGCCATAACCTCCAACACCAACACCGAGTCCTAGTCCCGCGTCATTGTCTCCATGTCCATGGCCATGTCCGTGAATTCCGGCACCAATACCTAGTCCTAGTCCAGCGCCACCGTCTCCATTTCCATGTCCATGTCCATGCACTCCAACACCAGCACCAACTCCTAGTCCAGCGTCACCGTTTCCATTTTCACGCCCATGTCCATGAACTCCAATACCAGCACCAACTCCTAGTCCAGCGTCATCGTCTCCATTTCCATGCCCATGTCCATGAACTCCAACACCAGCACCAACTCCTAGCTCAGCGTTACCGTCTCCATTTCCATGTCCATGTCCATAAGCTCCAACACCAGCACCAACTCCTAGTCCAGCGTCACCATCTCCATTTCCGTGTCCATGTCCATGAGCTCCAACACCAGCACCAACTCCTAGTCCAGCGTTACCGTCTCCATTTCCATGTCCATTTCCATGAACTCCAACACCAGCACCAACTCCTAGCTTAGCGTTACCGTCTCCATTTCCATGTCCATGTCCATAAGCTCCAACACCAGCACCAACTCCTAGTCCAGCGTCATCGTTTCCATTTCCGTGTCCATGTCCATGAACTCCAACACCAGCACCAACTCCTAGTCCAGCGTCACCGTCTCCATTTCCATGTCCATGTCCATGAACTCCAACACCAGCACCAACTCCTAGCTCAGCGTTACCGTCTCCATTTCCATGTCCATGTCCATAAGCTTCAACACCAGCACCAACTCCTAGTCCAGCGTCATCGTCTCCATTTCCGTGTCCATGTCCATGAACTCCAACACCAGCACCAACTCCTAGCTCAGCGTTACCGTCTCCATTTCCATGTCCATGTCCATAAGCTCCAACACCAGCACCAACTCCTAGTCCAGCGGCATCGTCTCCATTTCCGTGTCCATGTCTATGAACTCCAACACCAGCACCAACTCCTAGTCCCGCGTCACCGTCCCCATTTCCATGCCCATGTCCATGAACTCTGACACCAGCACCGACTCCTAGACCAGCGTCTCCGTCTCCATTTCCATGCCCATGTCCTTGAACTCCAACACCAGCTCCGACTCCTAGTCCCGCGTCATTGTCTCCATTTCCATGTCTATGTCCATGAACTCCGACACCAGCACCGACTCCTAGTCCCGCGTCACCGTCCCCATTTCCATGCCCATGTCCATGAACTCTGACACCAGCACCGACTCCTAGACCAGCGTCTCCGTCTCCATTTCCATGCCCATGTCCATGAACTCCGACACCAGCACCGACTCCTAGTCCAGCGTCACCGTCTCCATTTTCATGCCCATGTCCATGAACTCCAATACCAGCACCGACTCCTAACCCCGCGTCATTGTCTCCATTTCCGTGTCCATGTCCATGAACTCCAACACCAGCACCAACTCCTAGTTCAGCGTTACCGTTTCCATTTCCATGTCCATGAATTCCAGCACCAACTGCTAGTCCAGCGTTACCGTCTCCATTTCCATGTCCGTGTCCATAAGCTCCAACACCAGCACCAACTCCTAGTCCAGCGTCACCGTCTCCATTTCCATGTCCATGAATTCCAGCACCAACACCTAGTCCTAGTCCAGCGTCACCATGTCCATATCCATGTCCATGTCCATGAATTCCAGCACCAATACCTAGTCCTAGTCCAGCGTCACCGTCTCGATTTCCATATCCATGTCGTCCATGGATTCCAGCACCAACACCTAGTCCTAGTCCAGCGTCGCCGTTTCCGTTTCCATGTCCATGTCCATGAATACCAGCACCAACACCTAGTCCCAGTCCAGCATCACTGTCTCCATTTCCATGTCCATGTCCATGAATTCCAGCACCAACACCTAGTCCCAGTCCAGCGTCACCGTCTCCATTTCCATGGCCATGTCCATGAATTCCAGCACCAACACCTAGTCCCAGTCCACCGTCATCGTCTTCATTTCCATGTCCATGAATTCCAGCACCAATACCTAGTCCTAGTCCAGCGTCACCGTCTCCATTTCCATGTCCATGTCCAAGAATTCCAGCACCAATACCTAGTCCTAGTCCAGCGTCGCCGTGCTTATGTCCGTGTCCATGTCCACCAAGACCAAGACCAGCGCCGATATTTAAACCGAGTCCAAGATGAGGTAAGCCTGAAACACGCACATCAAATTTTGTGTTAGAATAGCAGAGTTGCATTGATATGTGACGATTTAAAAATATTTGAAGGAAGCGCTTTGTAGGCCCATTTTCGGTACAAAAATTCTATGACGATTTTCTTATAAAAGTTTATAATTTCTTTTCATTCTATAAAGACCAAAGTAAATGGTATGCGAATAAAGTGGGGTACATGGTAATTTTGACAAGACTCCTAAATTTAAGATTCATTGGATTTTTTGTTTACATTACCTACAAAGTTTCCTTATGAAATTTTAACAAGATCATTGGTGACATACATAATTATATGATACTAATTGAAATATCAAGGACATTCTGACCCCAGAAATGGTAAGCGCTGACAAATTCTTAAATTTTGTGTAGCATCAGGGATCACTGATTGCATATTGTTATTATTAATAGCCAAACATGACTTTCTATTGTTCGCCGTGTATAGGAAAGCATTGGCATTACTTCTTTACAGTATTGTTTTCATCTAAAAACTCAAGGTTAACGCTTATGTGCCACTCATTTTTTATTATCATCTATTGAACAACCCAAATCCCTTTGTGTTCTGAAATTAGTTCATAATGAATCCATGTTGTAAGCTATTGTTCTGTTGTGTATATATATAGCTTGATGTTTTTTTTTTAATTGCCATGTACCAAACTTTAAAACAGAGCTAAAAAAGGCTCTTTGCTATCTGCCAAGCGCGTGTTATGAGCTCCTTCGGACACATAATGTGGTCTCTCAGACATGAATTAGAGAAGCTCATAATTTTAGGTCGCATAGAGGGCAAGCGCTCCCTGGGCAGAACACCAGCCATATGGTCAAATCTGGTTAGAAAAGCGGTTGGTGGTAGTTTATAATCACGGGGTCCATGCCACCCATGACCGAAGCCTATGGATGAAAGTCACATGTGGTCGCGATATTCAGCAGTGAAGGAAAAATGAAGAAGAGGTACCAATTTCTAAATGACCTCCAATCTCTTCGTAGGTGATGCGTCAATTTTATTCAACTAATCGCCTTATAGTAGCCACATTATCCCCGGTGATCGTAGTTAGGAGAGCGAAAGATGACTGCTATTAAATTTAACGTACCAACGCTTTACGGGGCTCAAACGAGGTGCTTCACTTTCAAAAACATTTCAAGAATGAGCAGTGCAATCTTATGGAGATATTAAAATCGTAAAAATCATCACACTAAAATAAAAGAGTACGTTGTACATCACGAGAATTTTTGCTACGAACGACGAAGCGATACAAATGACAGCTAATTTCCTGTTAATGATTTAATGAGTTCGCGTATCAAAATGATGTAAGAGAAATTTTGAACACAGTTGTATTATACTATACCTAGTCAGGTCATAAATTCTGTCACATGTTTAATGTAAAATAATTGAAACAAGTTTATTCATTATGTAACCATTCATATACCAAAATGAACTTAAAAAAACATAGATTCTTATGACACTAAAGTTTATTCAAAATGACCTTCGCGATTTTGAATACAGGCCTTCAATCTGCGCGGCCAGTCGTCTATCGCAGCACGAACGAGGTCCATGTCAATATCGGCGGCTGCCTTAATCAAGGATGTCTTGAGTGACTCCAAATTGGGATGAGGCTTTGAGCACGCCTTTTCCTCCAAGTGTTGCCATATCTTGTAATCTAACGGATTCAAATCTGGACTGGAGGAGGGCCAGTCTTCGTGCCGGATGAAGTCGATTTCACGCGCCGCCAGCCAGTCTTGTGTGCTCTTCGCTCTATGAGCTGGCGCCGAATCTTGTTGGAATACCCAGTGCCTGTTATTGAACATGGTATGAGAAACAGGTTCCACAAGGTTCGTCAGGACTGTATTTTGATACACAACTGCATTCGTTTTTACACCTTTCTCACAAAAATGTACCTCTGTTAAGCCCCAATAAGAAACTCCCAACCATACCATGAGCGAGGATGGAAAATGACCTCGTTGGACACGCGGAATACAGTTGCTCGCTTCTTCACTACTGTGTGCGTACACCTTATCATTTTGTTTGTTGTAGCTCTCTTCTACGGTAAATTTTTTTTCATCCGAAAAAAAAAATTCCCGATATTTTTTCCCGCGTACCGCTTCAACAAAGCGCGGCATCTCTTCAGTCTCAGGTCAATTAGACGAGCATTCAAACGATGTCCTGTTTTTCTTCGATATGCCCGAAGCCCTAAGTCTTCATTTAACACCCTTTTCACCGTGGTTCTGCTTAACCCCATCTGAAGGGCCAACAGTTTCTGCTTACGTTTGAGATTTCTTTGAATTCGCGCCTTCACAGCTTTTATCACTGCTGGAGTCCTAACAGACCGAGGGCGACCACTTCTTGACCTGTCATCTACACTAGAGTCTTCATTGTATCGTTTGATGGTACGATAAACGAATCTTTTGGCTATATTAAAATTTTTCAGTATGTTAAAAATTTTAATTGGCGCGTAACCGCAACGATGCAACGCAATAACTGCAACACGGTCTTCTTTAAGCGTCCACTCCATATTTAAAAATGAGTAAAATTCTAAAAGTTATACATTTTTATTTTCATGAACAATTCGAAATTCGAATTCAATAAACTTTTTTGTGGCCAGCATTCTAAAAGAAAAGTTTTTACTGTGTGACAATACTTATGACCTGACTAGGTAATGCATACTCAATCCCGGAGAGACTAACAGTTAATGTAATGAATGTATTATTAGGAATGTATACTTATTGGAGCCTAATTAAATAAAGGACAGAACACGTACTATTTTTTTTTTTATTGCTTAGATGGGTGGACGAGCTCACAGCACTTAACACACAGTTAAGTGGTTACTGGAGCCCATAGACATCCGCAACGTAAATGCGCCACCCACCTTGAGATATAAGTTCTAAGGTCTCAAGTATAGTTACAACGGCTGCCCCACCCTTCAAACCGAAACGCATTACTGCTTCACGGCAGAAATAGGCAGGGCGGTGGTACCCACCCCCGCGGACGCACAAGAGGTCCTACCACCAGTAATTATATAAATATGGATAATATGTTTTCAGTAAATCTGGTGACCCCACATTCGTCATATGTGGTAAACACAAATAATATGCTATTGTTAATAAATAAAATTTTAAAACCATATATAAAAGAAACTATACCAACCTTGTACTGCTATGGCTACTGCCAATATTAGGCAAGCAATCTGGAAAAATATTTAAGATCATGTTAACAGGTTCAAGAACGTTGTGAAAATTGGTGAATCTTGCAATTAATATGGTACTTTTATTAATTTAACTAACTCTCACGCTTATCATAATAAAATTAATGAATGATAATACTACTTTCATCATCGTTTTCGTGTTCACGGACTACGGTAAAATGATGATGAGGAATGGGAGAGTGATTCGTAAAAGTTTTTTTGGTTATTACTGCGACTCGCGAAAACCGCAGAAAATTCTAAAACATTAGGAACACGTTGGAGTTGAGGACAACAGTCATGTTGTAATTCGTACCACCTCGGGAAACCGCTTCGCTGGTGGTAGCGTGGTGATAGTCCGCGCGGATGTGGTGGTGTGTTATCCGCTTAATTCTGCCGCGAAAAAGTCACGCGTGTTGGTTTGAGATGCGGAAGAGCCGTTTTACAATATAAGATGGCTAAGTTCACAATTATTTCAATTAAATTGGAATACGTTTGTGTTTTTTTTTTAATTGAAACACTTGGCCTTTTCATGGCGGAAACGGGTACAATCATGAGACTAGGTACGGTGGGATCACACGTCCTATCGTAAATGATTCTCCTTTTAATAACACACACCGTAAATTACTGAATACTCAAAATCAACTTACTTTGAAAGCCATTGTAAATGTAACTAATAAAGACATGTTCATCGATGTTTTATATTGCTGTTTTATCTAAATGTTTGATCATATTTTGACCTTCCCGTTCAACTATGAGATCAGTTCGCGTTTTTGTTATAAAATATTGATAAGAAACATTTCTGAAATAGTGACAATTATCGCTACAAAATAAAATTATCTTTTAAATAGTGACGCAACTTAAATCTTATTGAAAATCGAGATGTTAGAGCTTCTGGTAACCTGTGCCTAGAATAAATTCGACCGTAAAGGATTCAGTATCAGCGCTCCGTACTGGAGGCGTGGTTTAGCCTCTTGATGAATCCGTTGCCTCATATTCTGAGCGTCAAGGTCGGTCTTCGCCGATCGGGTGAGCCGTGCTCGAGGGTATTTCATTTTCCAGCTGACGCAGGTGTTAATTGGTCCCGATCGTTTCAGCTGGTAGGATTGAACAACTGTCCCGAACTTCATACTCAAATCTATGACTGCATACACGGTTTTGAATAGACATTAAATAAGCGTCTCCATCAGCGCGTACTGTTCACGTAGACAAATACTTGGTAACATTAAATTGCGCCATGGACTGCCTCCTATAATAGATCCGATGACACAGTCTCTGTAGGCTGCGGCACATGGCATCGTTATCTTTATAGACATATAAACTTGAACTTCTGATCAAAGTTTACTTGATAACTTTTTCCGTGTTTAATTTTATCCATTATTTTTATAATGTCGATAGAGAATAATATTATTTATCAGTTACACGTGTTGGTCTATTATATTTTAGATTATGATTAAATTTAATAAATTTCGATTATCAGGCATTAACTTACTCTGGTATTAAAATTAGCCTTTTGTGATTTTCACTTATCCCTAATTAGTTTCAAATCCTTGGAACTAAATTCAAAGATGATGATAACTACCGTCTTAGTTGAGCTTTTTCGGATAAGGAAATTAAAGGTCGTGTTTCGTGTTTATTTTTAAACTTACCCCTTTGTACAATCGACGCCGGCGACAAAGTAATATAAATACTATGAAGATTGGTGCTGATTCTGGTGTGACCTGAACGGGTGGGTACCATTATTCTGTCTATGTCTATGCCTCTGTCGTAATGTACCCAAGTGTTTCATGTAGGTAAAGCACTTAGAGAACTGAATAGCAGTAAGATTGGGTAGTAGTACTAGCTAGAGTCTCCGACAATAGAGTCGTCTATTATCAAAGGTGGCAATCTGTGCATTTGGACAAAAAAATGTTATTGATATGTCAATTCAGATTGATTTGAATATAATCGTCTCCTTCAAAGAATACGGTTCAAAACCTGCATTAAATAAAGGTTAATAGTTAACCTGTTATTTATCTAAGATGTCGTTCCGAAAAGTTTTGTGACTGCCAATGGAATACAAAGTCAATAATTCGTTTTTCTGATTTACCAATCATTGTCCAAAAGTCAGATTGCCGGCTTTGATAATAGTCGACTCAATAGCTCTTTAGTTCGATAGAAGCGTTCATGCTGTGATAACCACGGTTTTCGGTGCCAGGAAAAATATCCTTGCCCATGGTGAACAATGAACTCCTACTGAATAATACTTCTTCCTAGTCGGACATTCTTGGCAGAGTAGTCATGGCTGTCGATGGATAGGGTTGCGTCTTGTCGTCGCCACTGGCTTCCAAGCAGGGTTGCCAACCCCAGCATAGAGCAAAACTGTAGTTATGCTTCAAAAAAACTCTAAATATCAAATTAAAAACAGTAAATCAACAAGTAATAATTATTATTATATTATAATACATTGTGTATTAAATTTATGTGTATATGTATGTGTACATATATGTATATTATGTATTTCACTGGATTGGTACACCGCGCGTAGTTCGTTTCCAAATGATTCTTGTCCACCCGATTGTTGTCTGGAAGAGATCGCTCTTAGCGATAAGACCGACAATTGTACTTTTTTGTGTTTAATGTATCGCACTGTTTATTTGTTTTTTGGTGTACAATAAAGAATACTCTCTCTCTCTCTCTCTCTCTCTCTCTCTCTCTCTCTCTCTCTCTCTCTAAATCTACACCCTTATCTTTATATTATATATTGTATAATTTAATGATAGTATCTAATAAATAGAATACATTGTAGGGAGGGCATTAAAAACAATTCCCGAGTAAGTAAAAGAACCAATAGCAGAATGTCGGTAAAACAGCATCGATCGAAATGACCACTAACGCCATCTATTAACTCACCTAACCATTACCTCCGGTTTGATGGTAGTATTCGATAGTAGTATTAATTGGTTTTACTGAAGCTGACTTAGTGTCCGGACGAATAAAATAGATGGCGCTATCATCTTACATAAAAAACTGTAGATTTCTGTAAAAACTAAGAGAATTTCCGAAAAACTGTAGATTTACAGTTAAAGCTGTAGGGTTGGTAGCAGTGCTTCCAAGGCAACCGCACGTCTGGCGATGTTCGTCCATTAGAGGCGGCTGTTAGCATTGCGAGCATTATCATGACGATATGAACTCCGGTAATTTTCTAAAGTGAATGAATGAAAAGGTAATCCTAAATTTGCCTGAAAAGTCACTTGTGGTTATGGACAAAGCCTCATACCACTGCACAACAAACAAAGCGCAAACATTGGCACATTAACAAGTGAAATGCAATTGTGATTGCATAAAAAAAAAAAAACTTTTTTTTTTATTGCCTAGATGGGCGAACGAGTTCACAACCCACCTGGTGTTAAGTGGTTACTGGAGCCCATAGACATCTACAACGTAAATGCGTCACCCACCTTGAGATATAAGTTCTAAGACCTCAGTATAGTTACAACGGCTGCCCTACCTATCAGACCAAAACGCATTACTGCTTCACGGCAGAAATATGCGGGGCGGTGGTATCTACCCGCGCGGACTCACAAGAGGTCCTTCCTACCACCAGTAAAAAGTTCATTTTGAACTGACCTGACGAAAGCCGTATTGTTTGATCTAATTAAACAAAATAAAGGACAACCAACTTATGCAGTAGATGAACTTTTAAAAAGCTACAGCCAGGAAATTCTGAGACTACCACCATGTCACTGCGATCTTAATCCAATTGAAAAAATATGGAGTCTTGTACAAAGACGCATGGCTGAGAAAAATTTTGACCAGGACCCGAAAAAAAAAACTTATTTAAAACAATTTAATTGTAAAATTTTATTGACGGGAGACGCGCGAATACATGCGCGACTCCAGAAGATAGGTTTGTTCAGTGCAACATGCGGAACATTTAGAGGATGAATATTTTAGGAATGACGGGTTAATGGATGAAAAAATGGATCGGATTATTATATCAAAAGCAAGCGACAGTGAAACAGAGTCGGATGACGAAAGTAATATGAATGACTATGATTCAGGCAGTGACTGTTGTATGTCTGGAATAAAACCAATGGGTGTTAAAATATAAATAAAATTATATTTTATTCTTCTTTTTTATTCTGTATTTTCTTTCTTTTATGAATACATAAAATAGCGAATTGTTCAATTTTATTTACCACCTGCCACTAGCACTCCGTCTTCTAACTAGGGGATTTTTGGAGAATTCTATAGGAAGCGCTGGCAATATTTTGTCGCATGCAGCACCGCGTCGGCGGGACTTCTTTAGTGAGACAAACTTTACAATAATTAATCCGATCCCGCCATATTGTATCAGCTTAATAAAATATGGACCGCCAAGAGAACAAACAAATCTGTCCTCGAGCAACTTCGTATAGAAACGAGACTGGCGACGATTTGTTACCAGAAGGTTCTTGGTTACTTTGGTCACATTGCTCGGCGGCCACCAGTTAACCTTGAAAGATTGAGTGTGGTGGGCAAGGTAGAAGGGAAAAGACCCGCCAGCCGGCCACCCAACCGTTGGTTGGTTTAGATAACTGCACTCACTGGACTCTCTGTTGCGAACGCCCTGAGAGAAGCCGAAAATCGAAGCAAATGGAAGCTAATGGTACAAAGAGCCACGAAGGGCTTTCAGGGACACGGACCTTCAGTAATGAAGTATTCGACTAAGAAGAAGAAATATCTATGAGTTATTTATTTACTGAGTTTAGTGTACGAACATTCGACAGAGATTTATTAGTTTGCTTTGTTAATTGATGTAACTATAAAAATATTACAGCCATTTGTTTTAACTATGACAATAAATTGTATTGCCGCCATTTAAGCAGAATATTTCTAAATAAAATAACCAATCGTAACATAGTAATAATAATATGTGTATCTGACAATAGACGGCGGATGGATTCTCCCCTTGGAAAACTCAAAATTATCGTGGTTACAGGATATGGTCGTAGATCAATAATGTATACACATAATACATTTTAAAATTAAATTTATTATACAACATTGTTTAGACACGTGAGCTCTAAGCTCTTAAACAAATTGCGTTGACATGCCTAGATCAGTGTCTGAGGCCATTTGCGATATTTGAGGTGAGGGCACCACCAATGGCAGTGCCGATACCACCCAATGAACTGGCAATGCCTTCAAGGCCCTTTTCGATTTTATCTTCGTCTATACCATGGTCTGCTAAACTGGAAATATCCTTTACGTGTCCGGCATTGTCTTTGCCAAAACTGTCGAGCGCGGAGTCACCAAAGCTACCGAATCCGGAGTCGTGGTGTCCAAATCCGGAGTCATGGTGTCCAAATCCGGAATCATGGTGTCCAAATCCGGAGTCATGGTGTCCAAATCCGGAGTCATGCCCGAAGCTACCGAATCCAGAGTCGTGGTGTCCAAATCCAGAATCGTGCCCGAAGCTTCCGAATCCGGAGTCACGTCCAAAGCCACCGAACCCAGAGTCACGACCGAAACTATCGAATCCAGGGTTGCGATTTCCAAAGCCGCCAAATCCGGAATCATGACCAAAACTGCCGAAGCCGCTATGACCAAAACCAGAATTGTCGTATCCTCCAAAACCAAAGCCTTTTTTTAGAGTTCCTGCTACAGCTTCGACTTCACCGCTTCCATCAACATCGCTACTGCCATGAGGGAAGGCTGAAACATACGTGCGTACATAATATAATATAACATTTTTATGCGTACTGGACTTAAGCGTCACTAGCTTTATAATATAATTCGTTTTAACTTCAGGAACCCGAACGAAAATTCAACTTTTAGAATATAAAAAAAAAATTCAGAGGTGTCAAGGGACACCCGGATGGAACGAAGTTCCTTTCGATTAATTAGTGAAGGAATTGTAATTTTTTTTTTTGAGTTTAATAATAAATTACGGCATTATGAAGAAGAAAAAAACAAGACTATGAACTAAATTACTATTGTTGAAACGCTATCTCGAGAAACTGTACTCATTACGCGGACCAATCGGATACGAGCAATGTCACGCGATAAGCGCCTACACGTTGATTGGTCAGAATGACGGATCTAAAAAGTGTCGTGACAACTGTTCGTAAGATTTTTTTCCGTCTAGCCTCCTTTCACAATGCGCGATAAGGAACTTCGTTCCAAATAAAATTTCCCACAAATTATACATATTGCATTATGACGTTTAGTGGTTAATAAAGAAGAAAGGGATATGAACAAACAAATTAAAAGTTATCTTTTATAATTTTTAGCAAGTGAAGTCTACGGGATATGCCTATTCTGGAGAAGGCGCACATTGTGTTTGTGGCTTAAATATCAGTCTATTTATGTCGTCATCCGTTCCCTCGGCTTCAAGGATGCTGAAGCCATCAAGTACAGGTGAAACTCTCTTCTATGATACGGTTTTTACAGCACGCTTCCATTAACACGAAAATAAATATTCCCTAAAACCTTCTTATAACACGGTAATCTAATCTCCAATCCAGAGACGTAATCTCGAAGCCTCAATTGCGTTCGAGTAGCCAACTCCAACTCTTAAAACCGGAGAATATTTTGGTTGTTCGTGCAGCTTATCGGTAGGATGGTGGTACCGGTTTAGTTAAAACAAAGTATTTGAGTACAGTTAACCCTCCACGGGCTTTTATAAAACACTTCCACTCTAACGCGGAAGGGAAAATTCCCCAAAACCCTTCTTATAGCACGGTACTTCTACAACACGATAACGGGATTTTTGTTCATAATTATTTAGAAAATTGAGTTATGCTCTATGATCACTCAATATAATATGAGAATAATCGAAATTTTACTGTTATTTTTTTATGGATAATCGGTAAAAAAAACAGGCATAGTTGCGATGCTTATTTCAGAAAAATTACGCTCTTTTTTATACTGAATTCTCTTCTCATATACCACGGTTTAGCACAACACGGGACTTTGTAGGAACATATCTAGCTTGTAATACAATTTTTACTTCATGCGTCAAGGTCGGTATCTGAATTCACCTGGTAAACAGTGAGCTTACTCACGCCTTTTGTGTTATAAAAATAATGATCTTGAGAACACGAGGGCACAGAGATCATCCGTTTTTGGTGGTGCTATAATAAATAAATGAAAAAAATACTTAGTACCAACCTTGTGCTACTGCAAGTACAGCCAAAATAGAGCAAGTAATCTGAAACGAAAAATTATACATGTTATGAAGTTATCGACAGTTGACTGAGTTGATTATATGAGTCGTTTATTATCAAAGGTGGCAATCTGTGCATTTGGACAAAAAAATGTTATTGATATGTCAATACAGATTGATTTGAATATAATCGTCTCCTTCAAAGAATACGGTTCAAAACCTGCATTAAATAAAGGTTAATACTTAACCTGTTATTTATCTAAGATGTCGTTCAGAAGAGTTTTGTGACTGCCAATGGAATACAAAGTCAATAATTCGTTTTTCTAATTTACCAATAATTGTCCAAAAGTCACATTGCCGGCTTTGATAATAGTCGACTCATATAAAACTGAAGAGGAATGTTATATATGAATGTTAATTATCGCGGGATATTGACATTTAATTTAAATATATATAAGCGATCACTAATTTTATTTATCATCGGCTAGATAAGGTAAGAATGTGGCTGTGTTTATGGGCTTTGAGGTGGTGTTGTCTGTGATTTCGATAACCACTTTAAAATTAATAATGTCGGCAAGAATCGGAAGAAATCGAATAAACTAGAGACTGAAATACATACTCATGTGTAATGTACATAAGTTTTAAAAATACGTATATATGTATATTACGCAATAAGAGCCAATTTGTCACACGAATATTTGCTCAATGTCCGACCCGAAACCAAAATATTCGACCTGACAGCTAGGCTGCCAGCTACTGTACCATCGAGTCAGTTAACTATGATCATTATTCGAAAATTTGCCTTGAAAACAATCAGTTTCCAGAGTGGACCATTTCGAGGGATGACCGACTATTTGGGTTAAGCGACATTTTTACAGCTTTACAGGAGAGTCATTTAAAGTTTAGCATTTTGGAAAAAAATATATCATAACTTAAAAACTTCTACGGCTGTTTCAATGGGGTAAACAATTACATCGAAATTAATTACATCAAATTGTTGATGCTAATAAAGAGCCTTTCACTCCTCCATATTAATGAAACTGTATGGTATCAGATCTTGTGGTCCGCAAATAAATATCATAATAAAACTTAATAAATAATAACAGTAATTTTTAGTTTTTAATAAAACATAGATTTGGAAAAAAAGACTTACTTTCAGTGCCATCTTGGAAGCGTGAACTGATGACAGCATTTTCACTGAAGCTTTATATAGTACTCTTTATCTGGATGTTATGAGTATTTGACCTCTGCGCTTAAACATGATTAGGAACAAATATGACGATCGCCTTTAGATTTTTTGTGACAGAAACTACAATTATTTCCATAGATTTAACACGCAACTGAAGTTTTTTTTTTTTCATTTATTTAAATGCTTATAGCAAAGTTTTATCTTTGAAATATTTTAATTTGAATTGAAAAGTTCATTACCAATACTTAAGATTTTCAGCGTGTTTTGTTTTATTTTATTTTATTTATTGGGTACCAACATGTTATACATCAGCACAGAACATTACAGGTATCATATACATTGATTTCACACTAAATGCTAACACAATTACAGGTACCGCATGCATAAAAAAAAGCGGTTTATTATATAAAAAACAAAGAAAAACTATATTACGCTATTACTTAATTGAAAAAACTCCTTGAGCAAGGTTGTAGACCTCTCGTCTAAAACTGTCAACAGTGCCAGCAAAAACGTCCAGAGAATACTTGTTATGCAAATTATTAAATTCCCCAACTAGTCTGCTGAGAGGCGCCTTCTTACCAAGGTTGGTGTAGTATCTGGGAACCCTGAACACCATCAACTTCGAAGCCCTTGTGTTATTCACGTATTTATTGTCCAAGCGAAGCCGAAGTGCTTGTTCAAGTGCCTTGTCCACTCTTTGAGACGTCGATGAGATCTTGCGCCTTCCCAAATTAACACAAGCCTACGAAAACTTAATTTACATCATTGTCAAGAACAAGATACCATTAAAGTCTAGTTCAACCATCGTTAAGCGACCGAAGCTGTCGCCGTTAGGCCGTTACGGGTGTAAGACCAAAGCCATAAAGCCGACAACAGCACATGACTCTGACATACGACACCATTACAGGCGGTACCGTCAGCATAAAGCAGGGATATATTTTTAATTTGGAAATATATTTTTTAAGGTAACTTGCCTTTTTTTTATTGCTTAGATGGGTGGACGAGCTCACATCCCACCTGGTGTTAAGTGGTTACTGGAGCCCATGAACATCTACAACGTAAATGCGCCATCCACCTCGAGATATAAGTTCTAAGATCTCAGTATAGTTACAACGGCTGCCCTACCCTTCAAACCGAAACGCATTACTGCTTCACGGCAGAAATAGGCAGGGCGGTGGTACCTACCCGCGCAGACTCACAAGAGGTCCTACCACCAGTTTTAAAGGTACTGTATGAATATTTTGCGTATAAGAGTCAATGTTAACAACTGAGTTGTTATTTTGTTTCTACGTATGGTCAGTGATCACAAAGTTCGCGGCCCACCTAGAGTTAACTTGTTAGTCGAGCCTATATACGTAACAGTGTGAATGCCTTAGCATGTTTGAGGCAAAAAGTTCAAAGAGTTTCAATTTTGATTAACGGTAGACACCAACAAACTGAAACGCATGACCGCTTCACGAGAGAGATAGGTAAGCCAGTGATATTTATCCATAAGGACTCACTCATAAGACAATAACTTACATTAAGGCTTAAATTTTTTATTTATTTAATACAATTCGAATAAAAATAACAGTAGCATAAAACAATATTTGTATGCATTCTGAACTAAAATACATATATATCGTGTAAACAAATCGTTCCCGTGATAGTTATAAAACACTATTCTGATGTTAACGAAAAACAATATCAACTTAATAACAATTAACAAAAGAATAAAACTTCAATATTCGGTTTTTGAAACTAACTTCAGAAAATCATCAAAAAATATCAATTTCATGTATCGACCCAGTATTTAATCTATTTAAAACGTAAATTGGCAAAAGCTGGTTTTATTATACATAGTCAGGTCATAAGTATTGTCACACAGTAAAAACTTTCCTTTTAGAATGTTGGCCACAAAAAAGTTTATTGAATTCGAATTTCGAATTGTTTATGAAAATAAAAATGTATACTTTTAGAATTTTACTCATTTTTAAATATGGAGTGGACGCTTAAAGAAGACCGTGTTGCAGTTATTGCGTTGCATCGTTGCGGTTACGCGCCAATTCAAATTTTTTACATACTGAAAAATTTGAATATAACCAAAAGATTCGTTTATCGTACCATCAAACGATACAATGAAGACTCTAGGGTAGATGACAGGTCAAGAAGTGGTCGCCCTCGGTCTGTTAGGACTCCAGCAGTGATAAAAGCTGTGAAGGCGCGAATTCAAAGAAATCCCAAACGTGAGCAGAAACTGTTGGCCCTTCAGATGGGGTTAAGCAGAACCACGGTGAAAAGGGTGATAAATGAAGACTTAGGGCTTCGGGCATATCGAAGAAAAACAGGACATCGTTTGAATGCTCGTCTAATGGACCTGAGACTGAAGAGATGCCGCGCTTTGTTGAAGCGGTACGCGGGAAAAAAATATCGGGAAATTCTTTTTTCGGATGAAAAAATTTTTACCGCAGAAGAGAGCTACAACAAACAAAATGATAAGGTGTACGCACACAGTAGTGAAGAAGCAAGCAACCGTATTCCGCGTGTCCAACGAGGTCATTTTCCATCCTCGCTCATGGTATGGTCGGGAGTTTCTTATTGGGGCTTAACAGAGGTACATTTTTGTGAGAAAGGTGTAAAAACGAATGCAGTTGTGTATCAAAATACAGTCCTGACGAACCTTGTGGAACCTGTTTCTCATACCATGTTCAATAACAGGCACTGGGTATTCCAACAAGATTCGGCGCCAGCTCATAGAGCGAAGAGCACACAAGACTGGCTGGCGGCGCGTGAAATCGACTTCATCCGGCACGAAGACTGGCCCTCCTCTAGTCCAGATTTGAATCCGTTAGATTACAAGATATGGCAACACTTGGAGGAAAAGGCGTGCTCAAAGCCTCATCCCAATTAGGAGTCACTCAAGACATCCTTGATTAAGGCAGCCGCCGATATTGACATGGACCTCGTTCGTGCTGCGATAGACGACTGGCCGCGCAGATTGCAGGCCTGTATTCAAAATTACCTCCGTGATTTTGAATAATTTAATAAATTTTGAATAAACTTTAGTGTCATAAGAATCTATGTTTTGTTAAGTTCATTTTGGTATATGAATGGTTACATAATGAATAAACTTGTTTCAATTATTTTACATTAAACATGTTACAGAATTTATGACCTGACTAGGTATAATCAGTATCTGTATTGTCATGTGTGTAAGTCTTTTTTGGAGTAGATGGGCACCGCAAAATATTTTGCCCTTCTTACGTAAATTTCGCAGACGGAGGAGTATGAAATTTCCCACACTTATTGAGAATATAGAGAAGGAGTGCAGAATGCTAATTATTTAAAAAAATATACACAAATAAAACATTACACACACTACAACGTATTTAACACGCTCACAGACGCATGCATACTAATTGTTTATTGTCAAAATTGTGAATAGAGTAATAATGTTTATCTTTATTAATATTTGTTTAAAGTGTAGTCTTGGCGAAATCTGTGATTATAGAAGTGTCTTTGACAATAGAATCATAGTAGTTTATAAACTTAGAATTTCAATTAATTATAGTTGAATTTCGACTACCAGGGGACCACTTTTTTTTATTCCCTATTAGGCAGACGAGCATACGGCCCACCTGATGGTGAGTGGTTACTGTCGCCCATGGACTTCAGCAAGTTTATTTAAATCGCCGTTCTTTCCAAACTGACGCCAGTTTTGAAACATCCCCGACATTCATTCGCAGTACCTTGATAGTAAGATTTGTTGCTAAGCTAGCCTCTAATTCACGTATTGAGTAGGTACAAGTGGCAGATAAAATCGAGAGCGTGAATGAAACATGTGAATTTATATTAAAACGAAATCTCAAGTGAGCTAATTTTATTCATATGTCATTGAACCTTCGACCTTGAAGCAAGAGGCTTCGAATTGAGCAGTAGTATCCGCAGTAGTTTTTACTGGTGGCAGGAGCTCTTGTGAGTCCGCGCGGACAAATAACACCACTCCGCCTATTCCCTTCACTCTGCCGTGAAGCAGTAATAATGCGTTTCGATTTGAGGGGTGGGGCAGCCGTTGTAACTATACTGAGACCTTAGAACTTATATCTCAAGATGGGTGGTGCATTTACGTTGCAGATGTCTATGGGCTCCAGTAACATCTTAACGTCAGGTGGGCTGTGAGGTCGTCCATCCATCTAAGCAATAAAAAAAACATTATCTATGGTCTGCATTAGTCACTGAACAGAAGAAAGGGTATGGTTTAACAAAATCGATTTTGATGAATTTAGAGTTTCTTTTAAAATAGCGAGCTGTCATAAATTATATTATCGGACATTTACCTCTTAGGCACAGGATTCCTAGTCCATCGTAAGACCCAAAAAAAGTATTCCATAATAATTTTCATCGTTCAACGCTAATTCGCTTGTACGATGTGCGTGTTGCGACTCTATAAATTCTAGACAAAGAGCTAGGCTAGGCTTATAATTGAGATCACGAGAGTCATACCAGTCTAATTACTGTGTCGTAATGTTGTAAGTTAATGTTGTAAAAATAGCTTTTAAAATCGATATAAGTTATAACTTTTTGCTATGATAATAATGTAAAAATTGTGATCGGAAAATTAAACTATTTTTTTTTCATTTCCTATGCATATATTTGTGCTGAAACAGATGGCAGGCTTCCCTGGAGTTGCAGGGGGTCGAATGCCATTTGGAGAAATACAAATTAACGACCATTATTAAATACAGTCATATTTATGGAATTGATAGAACAATATTAACGTGTTAATTGACGCCTAGTCGGCTATGTGGTTCATTTTCCGGTCGGAACCAATGTCCTTCGAATGTTATTTCTCGTTTGGGTTCGGTATGTACTTGTTCTTATCTCGTATGTGTTTCCAGTGCCCGTAACGCAGGCGAAAACCGTAGCTTAGGATCTTTGAATGTGGAAGATTAAAAAATTTCTTTAGTACCCTTGTGATTTGAAACTCGATGCAACGGACAGCAACTCTACTTCTGAAGATTTTGTTTTTAACTCGTATGATCTTTTTTATTGCTTAGATGGGTGTATACAAGCTCACGGCCCACCTGATATGCGGCTTCCGGAGACCATAGACATCAACAACATATATGCGCCACCCACCTTGAGTTCTAAATCACAGTTTTTAAAATACAACAGCTGCCCCGGCGTTTAAATTGAAAGGAGATTACTACTTCAGAGCAGAAATGGGCAGAGTGGTGGTACCTACCTGTGCGGACTCACAAGAGGTCCTACCACCACTAATTAAGCAAATTATAATTTTGCGGCTTTGATTTTGATCACACGATGTTATTCCTCCTCCGTGGAAGTCAATAGCAAACATTTGTGAAGTGCGTATTTCGTGTCAAAATTGGTACCTCTCTCAGGAATTTGAACTCCGCTACATTTGCATCTTTCGATACGAATGCACCTGGCGTCTTATCCTTTAAGCTACGCGATGATGCAAAATGTTACGATTTGCGCATATTTTATGTTTGATATGTAGAAGAGCTAAAAAAATAAGTTAATAAATTCAGTATCATATCTAGCTCTGAGCCTATAGACTCCGTCTTCATCTTAACGCCATTAATCTAGCTATATGTGTAATATTTCTCTGTAACCATTCTTTTATTCACCTCACACAAACAATATATAAATTGTTTATTTTCTGTCTGGTAATAATGTTTTTTTTTTATTGCCTAGATGTGTGGACGAGCTCACAGCCCACCTGGTGTTAAGAGGTTACTGGAACCAATAGACATCTACAACGTAAATGCGTCACACACCTTGAGATATAAGGTCTCAGTATAGTTACAACGGCTGCCCCACCCTTCAAGCCGAAACGCATTACTGCTTCACGACAGAAATAGGCGGTGCGGTGGTACCTACCCGTGCGGACTCACAAGAGGTCCTACCACCAGTAAATACCACCAGTAATGTTATTTAAGGTTCTTTCATTCTGTATTACGAAAACAAAATGTCGTAATTAATTAATTTAAAATAACGATACGGCGTCCAGCCTGAGCCGCCATCATCATCTTGTTACCACCAAAGCATTCAAGAGACCCGATAAGACATGAGATAATTAGATTAGAATTTATCTACATTAATATTTTAAACGCAATTGTGTTTTTAAATTAATATTTTTATGTCATGCTTTGATAATTTTAATGTTATTAGCACACAATCATAATGTGTTTATCTTTGACCTCTTTGCCATATTCCAGAAACACGTTTGACACTTGTCAATGTTATTTATTAAAACGTGAACGAATTTAGCATCGATAACAGACGTTAATTTTTTTCACTAATGGTGCGCCGCGGTTGTATATATCTCTTTGAATTTGAAATCAACGATTAGTTTGACCATCGAAAAGGATATATGACAATATTTTAAATTTCTTTCCAAAATAGGTTAACGAAATTCATAATGTTGTCTTTCTTATTCCAATATTGGTAAAGCTGTCGAGCCTTTTAAGTGACCACTAAGTACATAACTGGTTACCTCAGTGGGTCGCGTTTCCGATCCGGTGATAGATTCTGCGAGCACTGCTCTTGCTAGGGTCAGTGTTAGCAACACTCCGGTTTGAGCCCCGTGAACTCACCTACACACGTTAGGGCGAAGCTGAAATAGCCTCTCAAGACTATCAGCATAGGTAGGAAAAAAAAGAACTGATAGATATCATAACGTGAACTCTATCATCTACTTTTCTTTTGTATATAGGGATTGTCGGTGGTTCGCAGAGCTTTTCTGCTTCACCAGCTCAAGGCTGAGTCGGGATGGGTTTGCTAAAAGCTCTTCGAGCACCTAACAACTCAAAGGCAACTGCTACTAGGAGTGCAATGACTGCTCGATAGGATCGTGATCCGTTGAGAAAACACAGCGAGAAACTCAGCGGACTGATGCTATAGGCTATAGGCTTAGTCGTCGTGGCCTAAAGGGTAAGACGTCCGGTGCATTCGTGTTGAGCGATGTACCGGTGTTCGAATCTCAGGCGGGTACCAATTTTTCTAATGAATATACATACATACTCAACAAATTTGTCACGATTGACTTCCACGGTGAAGGCTCAGGTTTGAGCCCCGTGAGCTCACCTACTAGTCTTAACTAGTAGGTAACCTTAGTTACGCTGAAATAGCCTCTCAAGGTTCTCAGCTTAGGTAGGAAAAGAAAAGGTTTTTACCGGTGGTAGGACCTCTTGAGAGTCCGCGCGGGTAGGTACCACCACCCTGCCTATTTCTGCCGTGAAGCAGTAATGCGTTTCGGTTTGAAGGGTGGGGCAGCCGTTGTAACTATACTTGAGACCTTCGAACTTATATCTCAAGGTGGGTGGCGCATTTACGTCGTAGATGTCTATGGGCTCCAGTAACCACTTAACACCAGGTGAGCTGTGAGCTCGTCCACCCATATAAGCAATAAAAAAAAAAAAAAACTTCGTGTAATAAAAATGAAACACGCAAAATTATAATTTCGCGTATTTACTGGTGGTAGGACCTCTTGTGAGTCCGCGCTGGTAGGTACTGCCACCCTACCTATTTCTGCCGTGAAGCAGTAATGCGTTTCGGTTTGAAGGGCGGGGCAGCCGTTGTAATTATACTGAGACCTTAGAACTTAATCTCAAGGTAGGTGGCACATTTACGTTGTGGATGTCTATGGGCTCCAGTAACCGCTTAACACCAGGTGCGCTGTGAGATCGTCTACCCATATAAGCAATAAAAAAATTAATAAATAAATAGGCTAATTGTCACGTCGAATACTTTTCGAAGAGTTTGACGAGCATGGCGACCAGTAGGCTACAGTTACTGCTACTATTAAAATTAGTAGCGTCTATAAAAATCTAGAGTGGATCAGATGAATAGTATCATGTGGGGTGACGGTTGACGCGTGAGACGGCATTGCGGTGTACTTAGCAGCGGTCATGATAGAGGTTAATCTTGTCGCAACGCTCTTGGCAAATAGTATTCTTACGCTGTGTTTCAATGCTCGTGGAAGAGTTCAAGACCTAAATCGTAGTGCAAATTACAAATACCTTGCCTTGAAACACCAAATTGAATTCTTATTCGGCCAGATTTTGAAGTGAAAACTTCTTTAGAATCGTTGTGATTTCAAACCGGATGCAACGGAAAAAACGACAGGTAAGAGACACAAATACAAAAATGTGTAGGATGAAGCCAGCAAAGAATGAGACAGAAATATACATACTATTTAATACAGCGCCATCTGTGAGATTTTTTAATACTAACGTGTGTATGAAAGCTCTTGTAGTGAATTTTAATTTAGGATTATACGTGAAATTAAAATATCAATTCACAGAGGGCGCTACCTTACAATTATTTACTAATGACAAAATTTTACATAAACTTAAGACGTTTAGGATAATTGTATTTTAATTTTGGAAGGTTTCACTTCTACCACGTGTGAATTGCACACATTTTGTTTTTTTAATTTTGTTTTTCCCAAAAAACGCTTTCTCAAAAATGGATCGGATCTACGTACACGTATCTAACAATTACTGACGAAACTAGGTAGCGTCACTACGATCCACTAGAACACCTTCATTGGATACGAGCAGCGTTGCTTTAGTGGTGTTCAGAACTACCCGTTAAAACAAAATGAATTAGCTGTTTTTACTCAAAGTCAGCCTTTTGGCGATAAATTGCTTCCTTAATTAGAAAAATATATGATAAACTTTAACCATACATGCGTATGTTAGGTTGATAAAAAACGTTATCTAACAGACGTAGTTTGATATTTTCCGCAGTGTTTTACAAGGTACTAAATTGAACACAATGTTTGGATTCGTTTTTATTATCAAACCCATGAGTGTCAATGGGCCACCGATGTCTGTACAAATACCATAACAGCACACGTCTATGGGCTCCGGTTACTACTTAACACCAGGTGGGCCGTGAGCTCGTCCACCCATTTAAGCTATAGATCGTAGCTGTGATGCAAACCTTTCTAGTTAAATCTAGAAATACGGATGATTTCTAGGGGCATCCTAAAAAGGTTACCAACTTCAAAGATCAAATAAAATCCGTCAATGTCATACAACGTTCAATATCCGAAATGGTTTTCCAGAGAAACTGACTAGAACCATATTGCGGTGTATATCTGTGAATCAAATAATCTCATGACAGTGGCAGAAAAAAGCCGTGACATTAAAAAGATCCTGTAGTAAATTGTAATAATACTGAAGGCTTTCCAATTTAGCGTTAATTTCGTAATAACAACCCTCTCAAATCCCGAAAATCTCATAACACCTGCTTCTCCCGACATCATATTGATTAAAATGAAAAAAAAAATTGAATTTTTCTTCCATTGAAGCAACCATTATTCCCTATTTCATCATTCGCTTCGTCTAATTTATTCCGAATATAATTGGGACGGGGCGTCAAGGACGATCGGGAATTTCTAACTGAATTATGGGTATCGACTTTAATACGGTTTTGCATAATTTATTTTTGGGTTGTTATTTTGTGAGCTTCTTTACTTAATCCCAATATTGGCTTAGGTAATATGAGAACGGTCTGTTAAAAATTTATTTGGGGGAGAAATAGTTTAATTTATATACCGAAGAAGACAGTCAGATCAGACAGAAGATTTTTTACTGGTGGTAGGACTTCTTGTGAGTACGCACGGGTAGGTACCACCACCCCGCCTACGTCTGCCGTGAAGCAGTAATGCGTTTCGGTTTGAAGGGTCGGGCAGCCGTGGTAACTGTACTTGAGACCTTAGAACTTATATCTCAAGGTGGGTGGCGCATTTACGTTGTAGATGTCTATGGGCTCCAGTAACCACTTAACACCAGGTGGGCTGTGAGCTCGTCCACCCATCCAGCAATAAAAAAAAAGATTACATAGTGCAAGACGGTATTTAGAGACTTTAATCGGAATACGTGGGTAGAAGAGCTCACGGATTTATTTGGTGATCCATAGAAGTCATAAACAGCGTTGTTTATACAATTTCAAGGAAAATCTTTATTATATTTACTGTATGGCTGTCCTGTCTTTTGAACACGAAATAGCTTTGCTGAAGCAATTTTCAGGGTTGTGCTACCAACATGTACAAAGAACAGGCACCGTAGGCAGGTACCGTGTGTTTCATGGGGAGTGCTCTGAGGAATTATTCGAGATGATACCATCATCTCGTTTTTACCATCACACCGCCCGCCACCAGAGTAAAGTTCATCCATACTGCCTGGTGCCACTGCGGTCATCCACAGTGCGTTTCCAGAGGTATTTTTTGCTACGTACCATCCGGCTATGAATGAGCTCCCCCCCCACGGTGTTTTTCGGGTGCTATGACATATCCTTCTTCAGACGAGGCTTGTGGAGAGTATCAAGCGGTAGGCAGCGGCTTGGTTCTGCCTCTGGTATTGCTGAAGTCCATGGGCGATGGTAACCACTCACCATTAGGTGGGCCGTATACTCGTCTGCCTACAAGGGCAATAAAAAAGGCACAGCAGATAAATAGATTGTGATATCCTTGACCCTTTACAATATAGGTATATGAGAAGTATGTTCTACAGTCTACATGATAACAAAGTGGTAATCAAAGTAGAATTATTAGGAAAGTAGAATTATTAGGATATCAATATTTAGATTCAATATTTGTAATTTTCTGAAAAAATTATAATAATTTGAATATCTACATCGAGTGAAATGGAAAAAAGTTATGAATGGTTGCCATTTGAATAGATAAGAGTCGCTTTGGTAAGTTTTCTCGCTCATAGAAATAAAAAAACTTACTTGAAATTGAATCTTGCAGCCCGGTCCCACGTAAATTTTGAATAGAACTCAAACCGATATTATAAGGCTTGTAGAATAAAATCCTTCTTAATCAAATAGAAAGCTGTAGGACGTGACTTCTCGATAATCTTTCGTAAATGACCTTGACCTTTGAGTGTCGAGAATATAAAATAACAAAAAATCGTAGATAGAAGCCCTATGAAGGTAGAATGGAAGAATGGAATGGATGGAAGGTAGAACTATAGAAGTAGAAGGTATAAGGAGGTAGTTTCCTCCTGGTGATGGTCATGGGGCGATCTGAGGGGGTTGAGGCTGCGGTATACAGTACCGTTACTCTGGCGCGCTGGTACCAGGAGTAGCCGACGACTTCGTTGTCTCCTGGACGTTCTGTGGAAGAGCAACCCTAGGAGGGGATACAAAGAGTTAGGAGTGAATGTCAAAATCGAACTACTTTTATTAGCTTGATTGTAGCTTTTGGTTTATTGAGACGTCACAATGCCAGTCTATCGCATATGGTTGTTGTTTCATGAACTTGTCAGCACAAAAATCCACAGTGACTGCTAAACTCGAGGTAATCTTGAAATATGCAGACTCTAGTGTTGAGTTTTCCCTATTTTGATTAAACAGACGGTTGAATTACTAAAACAATCAGGGATTAAAATAATAGTTAGTGATTTAGAGCCAATGGGTTTGTGAATGACCGCCTAGTGTGACCGCTGGTTGATTAGAATGATTATACAGGAGATTAGAATGATTTGAGGCTTTTTGACGGGAACGTGAGTAAAGTTGTGTGATTTGTTTTATTTTGTTTGATTTGTTGTTTTTGACCTAAAGGTCTTAGTTACCAGGTCATAAAATCCCCTAAGAAAAAAAAATTACTTGAAATTTAGGCCGCCATTACAAACGCGACTCCATTCGGTGTTGCCCGATCTCAATTTTTTTTTTGTTTTTAAACAATCGCGCCACTTTAACTGGTCCCGTGATAAGTTCGTAAAGAACTTGTGTTACAAGTACCAGATATCGGAAATAAATGTAAGATTTTTATTATATACATACTATTAGAGGCGACTCCCTCTTAAGTCAAAGTCGATGGGCGGAGCCATTGACGACGAGCACTCACGTGGACTCGTGACGTCATCTGGAGGGGCAACCGACCGACCAGCGGGGACATCACGCCACCTCGGATGACTTTTGCTGGAAGCGCGCGCAGCGTTCACTTGTCTTAGATTTAATATTCTGTGTCGATCGTTCCTACCCACTTTTGTATTTTTTTTATTTATTTAAATTATTAAGCCGTTGCTAAAATCAGAAGTGGGATAGGGCTTGTGCCCTATCCGCTTTTGGGTTATCCTGGCGTACAGTTTATTTTTAAAATTTGCATTAAATTAACAAAGTAATGACCGATATACGTGTAACTGGAAGCAGGGTAGGAGGACGCTCGCATTCGCCGAATGTTCGAGACCAATATTGGAGAATAATATTGGCGCGTTTAATTGCTTAAAACTCAAATGTGAACGTTGCGCGTGAGTCGAGCCCGCTAGGGTCGCAGATAGAAGACGCACGTCCCTCGACCGCGGACGGTGGTGGCGCCGGACCCGTGGTGGCGTTGGGAATCACATCACCGCCGCCGTCAGAGTCCCGCGCGTACGACGCTACAGACAGGATCATCGGAGCATTAAGTGCACTGTCCAAAGTAAGGTCGAACCATTTTTATATTTCTAATTTTGACCCCAGCGTTAATGATATCGATCCTTGGTGCGAAGTAGATTTTTTTTGTCGGATACTCTCTTATGAAATGTAATAAATCACCAAGTAACTAGCTCAACGACTTTATCACAACCGACCTTACGGTCTATTTTTATTGACGCGATAGAACATGCTCGAGACTGAATGCTCAGTTTCGGTGGGTGGAAATAGCATTCGAAGGGTTCAAAATGTTACTAGTCGGCAAACTCCATCAATACGTCAATTAGACAACAGTCCGACTGTCCAGGTCGGTGATCATGCAAACGGGACGCCGTGTTGTTCCATCGCCGTGTCGATTGTACCCGCGTTTGAGAATAGATGTAAAATAGTTCCACCACGCGTTGTGACAATAAAAAGGCAACTACCACATCAGCACGGAAGTTAACCGAATCCATTAGATTCGTAAATTCAGATCGAGCTCATGGTTACCTTATTTCTAAGTTTTACCCTGCCGTGCAATACATAGACACATGTGTAAGGAAGTAGAATGGGCTAGATCCTTAACTGGGAAGGCACTGAGTATTTGTCACGAGTTTTGGGCTGTCTTAAGAGTGATGAGCGTACTTGGTTACACGTGTGATTGTCTAGTGACCGGACGTGGGGTAACTTCGTAAAAGACTTTAAGCCGTTGTGTCCGCGAAAGTTAGAGTATGCCAATATTCTTTATAATGCTATGCAATTAGCATCAGATTGCTTTGTCTCATACGTCGAGTGCGCCAGGAGATCGTTGCTCTGTCTTAAGATGGTCAGAGTTCTGACTGACAAACTCGGAACTTTAATAATGATACGGGGCATAATGGGCCCTCTGGTTGACTCGCGAACGCTAGTCTACAGATTCACGATTTGATTTAATTTTTGGTGGAGGTCAGGTTAGGCCGAGTCCTCGTAGGGTTCAGGCACTAGTTGAGTCACCAGTGACGCGAAATGTCAAACATTCTTGGGGTTGACTGCATGCTTCCAGAGATTTACGTGGTAACATAGTTCATGTAGATGTTGTAACGTGGTAACATAGTTCACGCAGAGATTTACGTGGTAACATAGTTCACGTAGATGTTGTAACGTGGTAACATAGTTCACGCAGAGATTTACGTGGTAACATAGTTCACGTAGATGTTGTAACGTGGTAACATAGTTCACGCAGAGATTTACGTGGTAACATAGTTCACGTAGATGTTGTAACGTGGTAACATAGTTCACGCAGAGATTTACGTGGTAACATAGTTCACGTAGATGTTGTAATGTGGTAACATAGTTCACGCAGAGATTTACGTGGTAACATAGTTTACGTAGATGTTGTAACGTGGTAACATAGTTCACGCAGAGATTTACGTGGTAACATAGTTCACGTAGATGTTGTAACGTGGTAACATAGTTCACGCAGAGATTTACGTGGTAACATAGTTCACGTAGATGTTGTAATGTGGTAACATAGTTCACGCAGAGATTTACGTGGTAACATAGTTTACGTAGATGTTGTAACGTGGTAACATAGTTCACGCAGAGATTTACGTGGTAACATAGTTCACGTAGATGTTGTAACGTGGTAACATAGTTCACGCAGAGATTTACGTGGTAACATAGTTCACGTAGATGTTGTACCGTGGTAACATAGTTCACGTATATGTTGTGACGTGGTAACAAAGTTCACGTAAAGGTGTGACGTGGTAACGCAGTTCACGTTACGAGTATATTAGCTTGACATGTTAACTTGGCCATGTCAACCAGACTTTACTCTCACAGTATATTATACACCCGATATGGTAACAGTGCCGTGTCGTCAGTACATCTAACGTAACTCAACAAGAGCCTACTATACATGAACACACTGAAATGTGATGTAAAATGCTCACAAAAACTACTAACTTTTACTAATGGTTCATGGTACCAAAATCATGATTGTAATGCAAACAATCTATTTCTATGACGATATCATAGAACACCCCGATAGCAACGCTGTGCACAGAGTGAGTCCTGCATCGTCAGAGATTGAAGACGGTCATGACATCGAGGTGAACGTGGACGTCCACCAGTCAGGAGAGGCCGTATTAGAGGCGACTCCCTCTTAAGTCAAAGTCGATGGGCGGAGCCATTGACGACGAGCACTCACGTGGACTCGTGACGTCATCTGGAGGGGCAACCGACCGACCAGCGGGGACATCACGCCACCTCGGATGACTTTTGCTGGAAGCGCGCGCAGCGTTCACTTGTCTTAGATTTAATATTCTGTGTCGATCGTTCCTACCCACTTTTGTATTTTTTTTATTTATTTAAATTATTAAGCCGTTGCTAAAAATACATATATTTAATATACATCCATAACCCAGGAAAAGACATTTATATTTATCATACAAATATCTCCCCTTGGCGGGATTCGAACCCGCGACACCCTTGTGGGTGTGGTCACTAGACCATGTCACTTACCACTACACCAGACGGCCGTCAAATGAAATTGTTGAAATTGAATTTGTCAATGAAAATTAAATAATAATAAAATATTATAAAAATAATCAAATTTAATAAAATATTCAAAATCATCTGACTTTCACTATTTCCTTAACTCTATTTTCCGAAATACTCCGAAAATGTATTAATTAAATTACGATTTTTGTAATGAGATTTGAGTATTTTTGCTAACAACATCACTATAGTATTTATTGCTGTAAACGTAAAATGCCTGCTTCAAATTCCCAAGGGCACTTTTCCAGCATGAACATAATTATTAATTAATTGAGGTTGTGTTTTCGTTGTAGATTGAGGATCAATGTTTTTATATTAATAACACAGTATTACTACGAAAATCGTAGTAGAAGATTTTGTTTAGTTACAATTGATATTGTTTAAGTCACAGGATAAAAAAATATTTAAGAGGAAAATAAATCACATGAGTGATTTCCACAAAATGAGATACATTTTTAAAAATGCTGTTTGGAATTTTTGCTATGAATCAAACGGTTACCTCGGCCTTCAAACTATGCAATGCATTACTGCCTCGCTGGAGGAATAGGCAAGATATTGGTGGCAGCGCGTGCTGACTCACAAGACCTCCAGTAACTATGCAAAACATGATTTTTATTATACAACGGTATTCTTTAACTGTGAAAATATGTCTACATTCTTGCGTATTTCATTATTATTCACCCTATACCGCTATAAGGTGTTCGTTTTCTTTTTTTGCCCTACCTTTGCGCTGGTAACTTACGTGACTATTCCACGCTATAGACCCGGACGGGTAGGTTTATTTTTTATTTTTATTGCTTAGATGAGTGGACGAGCTCACAGCCCACCTGGTGTTAAGTGGTTACTGGAGCCCATAGACATCTACAACGTAAATGCGCCACCCACCTCAAGATATAAGTTTTAAGATCTCAGTATAGTTACAACGGCTACCCCACCCTTCGAACCGAAACGCATTACTGCTTCACGGCGGAAATAGGCGGGGTGGTGGTACCTACCCGTGCGGACTCCCAAGAGGTCCTACCACCAGTAATTACGCAAATTATAATTTTGCGGGTTTCATTTTTATTACACGATGTTATTCCTTCACCGTGGAAATCAATCGTGAACATTTGTTGAGTACGTATTTCATTACAAAAATTGGTACCCGCCAGCGGGATTCGAACACCGGTGCATCGCTAAACACGAATGTACCGGACGTCTTATCCGTTAGGCCACGACGACTTCAAAGGTAGGTGAGCTCACGGGCTCAACCTGAGAGAATTTGTTAACATTAGCCCTAGCAAGAGCAGTGCTTCGCAAAGTCTACCACCGAATCGAAATTGGGACCTACTAAGAAGAGCCGGCGAGAAACATAGTGGCCTGTGTCTATGGGTCTATGGGTTAGTTCACTCGTGGAACTCTTCGCTGTAATCGATAGGTTCGACAAGGACGGTGATCTGTGCTTGAGGGTCCTAAAAGCACCGAGAGTGAATCCGGGGGATCCGACAAGAAATATTTCGGGCGACAGCGGCTTTACCTTGACCCGTCGCGGTCGGAAAAGTAATTAGCGGCGGCCATGTTAAGAGGGTTTTCGTGTCGCTTTGTCGAAGTAGCGTTCTGACGCTTCCTTAAGATACTTATGTATCGGTACGAAAATTTAAGGTAATCGACGAGTTCTACGAGGACGGTGAGGTGTGGGATTTAAGCCTTTTCACTTAATAACTGATAGAACTCTTGTAAGTACCCCTTATTCATGTGTGATACTTATACAGCAGTACCACATGTTCTATACAGAAAGTTTTATTAGGATTGTTGCGAAATAAAATAAAAATACAATAAATCCTCTGAGATTTACGCGGCGATTCATCTTAGAACTTTAGCTATTTATGGAACCTATTTTGATATCGAACAAATAAAAGAAAAAAAAATGAATTAAGTAACTTTATGATTAATTTCCTTTACACCTTCACACATAAATCAAGTTAACAATATAGGCCTTGTAAAAAACGATAATCTCATACATTTGTCGGTGGACCGTCCGTTGCGACCGACAGTTAAGGCGACTACATAAACCTGACATTGTCCGCGAAACGACTGCTTCATTCGCCACTTTTTATTGAGGTTTATAGTTGTAGGGTGACCAGGGTATCAAATTTACGTGAATATTATTTTGATTCAAAGGTAGACGTGGGCGTTATAAGCAATAATGTGTTTTGGTATTTACACTCGACTAGTATAAGACAAAAAAGCGATATTACTCCTATGAGATTGAAGATCTTGCAACCCAGTGGAAATTCACTTAACGTTCATTGGTATATGTTTAAAACAGTGGACAATAAGACTGTATTTTATATGTATTTTTGCTGAACTAGTCAGTAGAAATTTAATAAAATAATTGGCGAATTTTAGAAACTAACCCGCCCAGAACAAAGCGCAAAATATAACAAGTTGAAGAAAAAAACCCTATCATCAAATGTTGTATATTTTTCTTCGACACAGCGAATTTTTCTATTCTATTCTCTTCTATCAGCTGTCATCTCAACACTCACTCCTCTTTCTCTCATATCGTCATTCACACACTCCACCCATGTCTTCTATCAAATCATGAAATCTGGCATATAAATGAAAACAAAAAAATGAAATTCGTCATATTTTTAAAACAGGGCCACCCTAACCAGGTGTCACGTTATTTAGACAAAACCATACAAAGTTGGGATTGAGTTTTACGAGGATCGACCCGTAGCTCCAATATAGAAGGACTGTAAACTTTATTGGTGGTTACAGTCGCGCGTCATATGTTGAGGCTTTAGCTGCTCCAGTCTAAAGACCGATGTTTTTATTAGCCGACGCCAGCATGTACTACGCTGCAGTTCAGTTAAGCAAAGTCGTAACAAGGAATTAGAGCTATGCTACTTTTGATCAATAACTCTATGATCTTTTGTTACTGTTATGCCGATAAGAGTAACTCCATCTATTGCCGAATAGTCGAACGAATATTGAAGGATCTAGTAGCACCTAGAACGCTCGAGAAGTACAACGCCATCTATTGTCAGGTAGCGGAAACACAATACTAGAGATGTGTGGAGAATTCTCGATAATTCTAGAGATGTGATATCGACTATAAAAGCGTTGCAGGGATGGCACGCAGTCAGTTAGTAATCGAAACTACTCGAAGCGAAACAGCGAACGGATCACCTGAAGCGAAGCGGAAGAAGCGAATTGAGCATTTTAAAGTGTAGTGAAGTGCTCTAAGTGTTGAATACAGTATTTAGTTGTACTTTGATGTAATTTTATTTATCCCGAACCACAGCGCGTAACATTACTAACTCAGTAGTTGTCGTTCGCAGAATTAATTTAACAAAAATATATTGGTAGTAGGACGTCTTGTGAGTTCGCACGGGTAGGTACCACCGCCCTGCTTATTTCTGTCGTGGAGCAGTAATGGGTTTCGGTTCGAAGGGTGGGGCAGCCGTTGTACTGTAAAAACTGAGAGCTTGGAAATCATGTCTCAAGATGGGTGAGCGTATTTACGTTGTAGATGTCTATGCCCCAGTAACCGCTTAACACCAGGTGGGCCGTGAGCTCGTCCACCAATCTAAGCAATTTTTTTTTAATCTTTCTTATTTTTTGTCTTATGCGCTTTGGGGGTTTATATTAAAGTTGTTAGAACTTAAAGAAAGGTTTCTGGGCTAATACTATGAGCGCGGGGTAGGTGGTGCATGATTAGTTCTAATATTCCGATCTTGCAATAATCACAAAGGACCGTCATCATAGCCAGAATAATCTTAACAGACATAACCGGTCACCGTTCTCGCCGAACCCGTCGCTTGCGGCGAAGGGCTCTACGAGTGAATTAGCCCACAGACACAGCCCACTAAGTTTTTCGCCGGATATTCTCACTGGGTCGGGTTTCCGATCCGGCGGTAGATTCTGCGAAGCACTGCTCTTGCTAGGGCCAGTGTTAGCAACATTCCCGGTTTGAACCCCGTGAGCTCACCTACACATCAAGGAGAAGCTGAAATAGCCTCTCAAGGCTATCAGCATAGGTAGGAAAAAAAGCTACATATAAGAAAAGCAAATTCTAACTTTTAGTGATTGTTAAGAAGTATAAACGAGATGGTGTCTCGGGATGAGCACTGATATTTACGTCAAGATATGACTTTGAGTTCTACTTGTCACTCAAAACGAAGTAGTCCATTAGCTGGTATGTCGTTTTCATATAAAAGTAAAATCGTAAAACATTGAACTAGTTTTACATTCGTTATGATACTGCTTGTAAATTTTACTGTGTCAGTTTTGCATTGCTATTTGTGACATTAAAAAAATCATAAAATTCGTATATTTCATTCTACAGCATTGTCCTATGGTTCGATAGCTTAATTACAATCGTGTGCTTCGAATAGTTTTATTGCTTTGTGATACTGGAATGGCCTATTTAAAAGTGACGTCACAAATTATTTGTATTGCATTATAATTATTTACATATTAATAGACAGGGTCTTATTTAACGCCCGTATAAAACGTTGTTAGGCCGGTAAGAGCAACGCCATCTATCGCGGAATATCCGAATGAATATCGAAGGAACTAGTAACATCTAGAACGCTCGAGGAGTGCAACGCCATCTATTGTCAGATAGCGGAAACACACATAGAATGTACTCGACTTGCGAGGAATGTTCTCGACGATTCTAGGGATTTCGTATCGACTATAGAAGCGTTACAGGGATGGCACGCAGTCTGTTACTAATCGGAACTAGGTACTGAAAGCGAAACGGATCACCTGAAGCGAAGCGAATTGAGAATTTTAAAGTATTCTGTGTGTGTTCTAAGTGATAAATACAGTTTTAAGTTGTACTTTGGTAGAAAATTTATTAATCCCGGATCCCAGCGTGTAACAATGCTATTATTATTAGCAACGTTTATATTGGGCGAAATATCTTCTCAGACGAGCAGTAGTTTCGATCAGTTGGTCAGAACTGCCTATTGCTGAAACAAAATACGGTACCCAGGTTTCGATCTTGCTGATTTTTGGGGAGTACTCAATGGTGGTCAGCAATTGTAATCGTTCACCGCCACGTGAAAAAGATTTCAGGTTTGGTGAGCGGAGGTGAGTGGAGATAATATCACGTCTCTTAATACGATACTACTACTGCTACTGCGCTGGCGCTATGGTCCCGAAGTGGGTCTTGGCCTCCGACAATAAGCTTTGCCATTAATCCCGGCGCAACACCTTGCCAGTCCGACACTTGGAGCTCACGGAAATTTCCTTCCACAGCGTCATACCAGCGGTACAGGGCGCCCTACAGGGCGTCCTTCTATGTCGTATAATTTAGCAAGAGAAATACGAGAACGTCTATCAACTGTATAACATCTCGTTACCGCGATTCAGGAATTGTTGAATTTACGTGCAGCCGCATCTGTTGATAACAAACTAAATAGAAAAAATCTTACGTTACGGACGTTTTTTCCCGGTTAGGGTACCCCTCCGTATCGCCCAATAAGGAGCTTCGTTCCAAAAAAAATCCGCAAAATTTGCTTTAAGCTTTCATACTGATTTTTTGTTTCGGATGAAATCTCGTTTGAACCGAAGTAACTGTTATGTGTATACTGTGTAACGTTGGATGGATGTTGCGTAGCCGGATGTGAAGTCAACGCGCTCTGTTTGACCGGAGCTCTGGAGTGACCATGTATGAAATAAAATCCTCTTTTCATACAAACCAGTGTAGCGTTAAAATTGTTTGATGCCATTTTTAATACGCTTTTATTAGCTTCAGACGTATGTATGTTAGTATGTAACCGAATCTCTGAACATGATTTTAACCCCCTTCAAAACGTCGGATTAACTCGAAATTTGGTATTCTTATTAAGAACCGACGACAATGAAATATTTAAAAAAAAAAAGAAAAAAAAATTTGAAAAAATTTAAATTCAACTAAAAAATGAAAAATAAATAATAGTGTAAAAAAACAAAAAAAAAATACGCTTTTATAGAAAATCCAACTAAAAAATAGAAAATAAATCTTAATAAATTTGAATTAAAAATAGTGTAAGAAAAAATGATTTTATTGTAAGAAAAGCGAGGGGTGCTTTTCAGGATATTATCAAAATAACCCTTCTACATCATCTGTTCATAAAATATTTATAACTACTGATACCATGCACCCCACGCTTTTTTTACAATAAAATAATTTTTTCTTGCACTATTTTTAATTCAAATTTATTAAGATTTATTTTCTATTTTTTAGTTGGATTTTCTATAAAAGCGTATTTTTGTTTGTTCATTTAAACTATTTTTTATTATTATGTTTTTCTGAGAATTCCGTATTCAATTGACAAAGAACAGAATCTTTTACTATCCCCAGTAATAACTTTATGCTAACTGTTGCCTAAGAACTAGCCTCTCTCTCTCAGCAGCGATCTAAGATTACAAATCGTTACACCTTTTAGGTCATTTATTTCTTTTGTTTCAATAACAAAACATTCTCATCGTTTGTATATACTTCACAGCGGTTTGTCATCGCTTTTCTTTCTTTTTCTGTTTGCTCCTAGTTTTTGATGCCGATCTCCTTCAGAACTTGTTCAGGACCTACCATCAATTGCCTTAAGATGGCTATGTACTATGGCAGTCAGATCTGCCCATAAGTATTGGTTCCAAAGCTCACATATTATGCATCTATACTGTAGTCTAGCCTTATTAATTTTAATAACGTATTTTACTGTTAAAAATGACGTGGAAATTCAATATTGACCAAAAATATACTTTAAGGTCTTTTGGAGATGATTAGACATATTTACGATGTTCATAAAGAACTTTGGCAATGACGGAGTATAATAATCAAATCCGCCGTTTATTTTTTATTGTTCAGACGGGTGGACGAGTTCACAGCCCATCTGATGTTAAGTAGCTACCGGAGCCCATAGACATCTAACAACGTAAATGCCGCCACCCACCTTGATACATGAGTTGTAAGGTTTTACTTTTAACATTACAATGGCTGCCCCGCTCTTCAAACCGAAATGCATTACTGCTTCACGGCAGAAATATGCAGGGCGGTGGTACCTATCCGTGCGGACTCACAAGAGGTCCTACCACTAGTAATTACGCAAATTATAATTTTACGGGCTTAATTTTTATTACACAATGTTATTCCTTCACAGTGGAAGTCTTGAATTGTTCTTGACTTCCAATTATTGTTGGATGATAGGGCAAATCGAGAACAGCTTACGCAAGAAGGTAGGTACCATTCTGTCGGTCGTGAAGTTTTATATATTGTGGCTTCGAGATAATGACAGTTATTTAATACAGCTGAAACATAGACCTCATGTCTGTAATTGGATAGCAGCGTTCACATTGTATGTCAACGGTGACTACTTAGTATTCATCTAATTGTCTAATAATCCAGTCCTATGTAATGGTGTTTTCCTTCTTTTCGTAGCGATCTTTTTATTTTTATTGCTCAGATGGGTGGACGAGCTCACAGCCCACCTGGTGTTAAGAATTTACTGGAGGCCATAGACTTCTACAACTTTAATGCGCCACCCACCTTGAGATATAAGTTCTAAGGTCTCAAGTATAGTTACAACGACTGCTCCACCCTTCAAACCGAAACGCATTAATGCTTCACGGCAGAAATAGGCAGGGTGGTGGTACCTACCCGCGCGGACTCACAAGAGGTCCTACCACCAGTAAAATTTCTTAAAAAACCAGTAAAAAACTTTTCATTAAACTAAACATCAAACGTTCATTTCTCAGGGAAGACAAAAGCTGTATTAAAAAAATTGTAACAAAGTAATAATTATTTCATGGAAATGTATTTTCATGAAACATCAATCTTTTATTTCGGTCATAAAAAAGAACAACAAAACTCGACCTTTTCGAACGAAACTCGACGACGGCTCTCAAAGTTTAAAACGAGACGCCTAATCGAGAAACTCGGTCAATTGTTACAAAAAGTAAAAAAAAAATATATGTTAATTTCTCCGAAAATTGTCAATTCACAAACAAAAGGTTCGGATTGGCCGAGCCGTCACGTCGAATGGAGTTTGAAAACTTCAAACTACATCATTATTAACTCGGTGTAATTATCTCGCATTCGTCTTCTTGACGTATGGTGATTATTACCGAATACACTTAGTTTTTTTTCTTCTTTTTCGATATAACCTGCGGACGACTGAAGTGTTTATTGTGATGAGACAAGCTTATGGCCCATTCACAAAGTAGTTGAAGACCTTAAGACAAGGGGTTTAAGTCTAAATTGTATTTGTTATGTTAAAATTGTATTTTAACAGATTGTATTTTAACAATTCTACACGTTTTAATACTTTTTTTATTTTTATTTATTGCTTAGATGGTTGGAAGAGTTCACAGCCCACCTGGTGTTAAGTGGTTACTGGAGCCCATAGACATCTATGACGTAAATGCGACACCCACCTTGAGATATAAGATCTAAGGTCTCAAGTATACCTAGTCAGGTCATAAATTCTGTTACATGTTTAATGTAAAATAATTGAAACAAGTTTATTCATTATGTAACCATTCATATACCAAAATGAACTTAACAAAACATAGATTCTTATGACACTAAAGTTTATTCAAAATGACCTCCGTGATTTTGATACAGGCCTTCAATCTGCGCGGCCAGTCGTCTATCGCAGCACGAACGAGGTCCATGTCAATATCGGCGGCTGCCTTAATCAAGGATGTCTTGAGTGACTCCAAATTGGGATGAGGCCTTTTCCTCCAAGTGTTGCCATATCTTGTAATCTAACGGATTCAAATCTGGACTGGAGGAGGGCCAGTCTTCGGACCGGATGAAGTCGATTTCACGCGCCGCCAGCCAGTCTTGTGTGCTCTTCGCTCTATGAGCTGGCGCCGAATCTTGTTGGAATACCCAGTGCCTGTTATTGAACATGGTATGAGAAACAGGTTCCACAAGGTTCGTCAGGACTGTATTTTGATACACAGCTGCATTCGTTTTCACACCTTCCTCACAAAAATGTACCTCTGTTAAGCGCCAATAAGAAACTCCCAACCATACCATGAGCGAGGATGGAAAATGACCTCGTTGGACACGCGGAATACGGTTGCTCGCTTCTTCACTACTGTGTGCGTACACCTTATCATTTTGATTGTTGTAGCTCTCTTCTACGGTAAAAAATTTTTCATCCGAAAAAAGAATTTCCCGATATTTTTTTCCCGCGTACCGCTTCAACAAAGCGCGGCATCTCTTCAGTCTCAGGTCCATTAGACGAGCATTCAAACGATGTCCTATTTTTCTTCGATATCCCCGAAGCCCTAAGTCTTCATTTAACACCCTTTTCACCGTGGTTCTGCTTAACCCCATCTGAAGGGCCAACAGTTTCTGCTTACGTTTGGGATTTCTTTGAATTCGCGCCTTCAAAGCTTTTATCACTGCTGGAGTCCTAACAGACCGAGGGCGACCACTTCTTGACCTGTCATCTACACTAGAGTCTTCATTGTATCGTTTGATGGTACGATAAACGAATCATTTGGTTATATTCAAAATTTTCAGTATGTTAAAAATTTGAATTGGCGCGTAACCGCAACGATGCAACGCAATAACTGCAACACGGTCTTCTTTAAGCGTCCACTCCATATTTAAAAATGAGTAAAATTCTAAAAGTATACATTTTTATTTTCATGAACAATTCGAAATTCGAATTCAATAAACTTTTTTGTGGCCAGCATTCTAAAAGAAAAGTTTTTACTGTGTGACAATACTTATGACCTGACTAGTTAGTTACAACGGCTGCCTCACCCTTCAAACCGAAACGCATTACTGCTTCACGGCAGAAATAGGCAGGGTGGAGGTACCTACCCGCGCGGACTCACAAAAGGTCCTACCACTAGTAAACTACACGTACTAGCAATGTTGCAAATTGCAAATGGGCGCAAAAGTGGTACCCAAGCAGGCTCACATTAAATGCAACCACCACTAATTACGCAAATTGAAAAATTTTACGAGTTTATTTATTACCCGATCATCTGTGGGCGTTAGCAAACACGTAAATTTAGATAGGTTATAAAAATGGATGGAATAGGTATGAATATTTCATAACGACTTCTTTATTTAAGTCGATAACTGGTGAGGAATGTTAAACTCGTAAGAATTTTGTCTTCCTTTTTAACTTTTGAAAAGCTGGGTGGAATATTACGAAGCGAATTGAATTTAATTTCTGATGCATAGGAATGATATCAAAATTCATTTGTCAATGTATTTTAATTTTATTTTCCTAACATAAATACTGTAAAAATGGTTAACTTTTCATGAAACTAAGTGATTGTATGTACCGATAAGCTGAATTATAATTAAAATATACATAATATTTGTCTGGTAATTGTAGTTAATATGATAAGTTAGCTATCAAATTATTTTATTAACGTCGCTACTCAATTTGTGTGCAAAATTTTCTCGGTAATATAGGTGTTGTGAAGTTATTGAAAATTATATTGGAAGAAAAGCATGCGAAATGTTGGTATTTAGATTATGTCATTTGCCGATTAGAGCTTTGATTGGAAACAAACGCCAAATAACAAAATCTCAAAATACGTAGTAAGCACAAAATATAGCGGCCTCCTGAGTTGGCTTATGGAAATAATTCAGTAAGTTTTGAAAGCCCTCATTATGCAGGATCATTTATCATCTAGTTGCCGCGTCACCATCCGGTCTCAGGAAGTCCTCTCTGCGAAGACATTTCGACATGCATTCTAGCTGGAAAATTATTAGGATCCGTTTTTTTAATTGTTTCATACGTGTTTTGGAGAGCTTCAAATAAAAAGAGAGTTCGCAATTTGTAGCGTTTTTGCTTACATTTCAGAGGTCCACAACATAATATAATCTATACTAATATTATAAAGAGGAAAGATTTGTTTGTTTGTTTGTTTCGAATAGGCTCCGAAACTACTGGACCGATTTGAAAAATTCTTTTTCCATTAGAAGCCGACATTGTCCCTGATGAACATAGGCTACTTTTTTTTAATTTTTTTTTATTTAATTTTTTTGGTTTCATGTGTGTTTTAATGTTTCCGAAGCGAAGCGAGGGCGGGTCGCTAGTATTAATTATAAAGTGAGTCCAGAGTCATTATCAAGGAAGATAGAGTACTTCCTCGTTAGCCCTTCTAGCAGTAATAAGCATTAAAAATATTATGTTTTTATGTTTCAAGCTTTAGTATTATGATGATATTATGATAAGTATTTCAATAATTAAGACTATTTTTACGGTTTTATCTCGCTTATTTCTTGTAATCACACTATTTCCGGCGTTTTCACATAGTTTGGTGAAATGAATTAATTATATCTACTAGTAAATGATAGATACGTACGTTGCGGTCACCGTTTATTGGCACACTGAAGTGAATACTTACTTACAAACATAACATCTACTACTCACAGAAACGAATAAAATGCGACGGGTTAAAATATACAACCGACATGAAGTCTACCAATCAACACTGTATGATTACTTATTTATTTAAGTTTTGTTTGTAACAAGAAAGTTATTCATAATACAGAGCGTGAGAAGAATCGTAATATGCCGTGTTCGTTACACGAAGACGAAATATCAAATTGAGTTGTGTAAAGTTTGTGATATTTGTGATTTGTATTGCGTAGGGCGAATTTGAATTAATGTTTTGTGTAATAAGTCTTTTTGAAGTGAAACTTCTTTAGGCGGGTTGAGAGTAAAATTAAACTCGCGACAGATTCGTTAACGCAGATGGCGATCCAATAACTTTTGCATTAGGTACCTTCAGCTCTAACACTAGAAGCAGACTTAGGGATCCCGGTAACCGTAGAGCCAGAAGTAATAGTGCAAGATTTAATGATAGTAGTATATTTTGTGAGCATAACGCATTACTGTGAATTCCGGCTTGGCAGGCTATTACTGGTGGTAGAACCTCTTGTGAGTCCGCACGGGTAGGTACCACCACCCTGCCTACTTCTGCCGTCATGCAGTGATGCGTTTCGATTTGAAGGGTGGGGCAGCCGTCGTAACAATACTGAGACCTTAGAATTTATATCTCAAAGTGGGTGGCGCATTTACGTTGTAGATGTCTATGGGCTTTGGTAACTACTTAACACCAAGTGGGCTGTGAGCTCATCCAACCATCTAAGTAATAAAAAAGAAAACCTCATGTGAGACAGTTCGGCTGAGTTGCCGAACCTGGGTGATGTCTATTAGCTCTGATAACCACTTAATACTAGTTGAATTGTGAACTCATTAGTTTCTATACGCAATTAATAAATTGTTAAAAAACGTATGTGCATATATTTTGTAAAAAAGGAGTATTCTTAGATTTATTTTTCTACGAACTTAAATTGACGCATTTTGCAGTTGTTGTTGACGTCTTAAGAACGGTTTCAAGTACCATCAGGATAAAAAAAAAGTCCGGTGGTAGGTTCTGCGAAGCACTGCTCTTGCTAGGGCCAGTGTTAGCAACACTCCCGGTTTGAGCCCCGTGAGCTCACCTATACGTCAAGGCGAAGCTGAAATAGCCTCTCAAGGCTATCAGCATATTTAGCATAAAAAAGTGGCATTGGAGTCGATTGACCAAATGAACGTGTTTCTTTTGACATAGCCGGGATCGAACCTTAAAAATAACTATCCGCCCAAAATGTTTCCATTTATCTTCGCGTATTGGTAAAAGGGACGAAAAGGAAGATTCGAGAAAATATTTTTATTGACAGAAGAAGGTCGTGCCATTGGTTTGACAAACACGAGCGCGATAAGCAAGTTCCTACGCGGGTTCGTTGTACTTACGGCCCGATTGCGCGAAAAACATTTTAAAAGATATCACAAGTTCGTGGATTCATTGGTCATACAAAATAATGTTATCAATACTCATTAAGCGAGAAGTTTTGATTTGAAAAATAGATTAGACATGTTGTTAAAATGAAATAAAGTTTTTATTTGAACTAGAAGTCCCGCAGTAGTCGAAATTCGACTATAATTAATTGGAATTGTAAGTTTGTACACTATTATGATTGTATTTTATACTTCTTTAATCACAAATTTCGCCAAGACTACACTATAAAAAATATTAACAAAGACAAACAGTATTTAATTTTAATCTATTTTCAATTTGACACCAGACGTCAAGAACAAAAGTTTGACAATAAATAGTATGCATGCCTGTGTGCGTCAAATACATGGTATGTAGTGTGTGTAATGTTTTCTTTATGGATTTAATGTATCTTTTATGCATTATTTAAAAAAATATATTAACATTGTGCACTTCTTCTCTATATTCTCTATAAGTGTGGAAAATTTCATACTCCTCCGTCCGCGCAATTTTCGTAAAAAGGGATAAAAAGTCACGTATTAATATATAGATGATAACTGCTATAATGAAATCAGATCACAATCCGCTGTAACTATTGCTTATTGTATGAAAACCATCCATTTCTTGAAACTACTTGTGCACCATCTGTCGTACATTGATTACTACATTATAATAGCCTGTGTATTACTTGCTGTTATTATTACACTGTAGAAGAAGAAAGAAAGACACTGTAGAGTTGCATCAAAATTCATTCAGAAGTTTTTTGCGGGAAATAGTATTAAACAGAGTACTCAACGGTAGGCAGTGGCTTGGCTCTGCCCCTGGCATTGCTGAAGTCCATGGGCGTCGGTAACCACTCACCATCAGGTGGGCCGTATGCTCGTCTGCCTACAATGAGCAATAAAAATAATCTATTAATCACCTTAGACCTTACAACTTATATCTCAAGGTGGGTGGCGCATTTACGTTGTGGATGTCTATGGGCTCCAGTAACCACTTAACATCAAGTGGGCTGTGAGCTCGTCCAATCACCTAAGCAATAAAAAAAAAAACCCCCACAAAGTTTCATAGTTTTTAAATTAACAATAATAAGTTTAATCTTGCTAAGTGGATAATTTAAATTCGTCCTAGGTATGACGAATCATAAGCTAAATGGGTTCGTAGGTTCTGTTAGAGCGGAAGTCTAACTTCACTATTGGATGAGGTAACAGAGTGAGTGATTTGAAGAATAAATATAAAAAACAAAAAAATCAGTAAGAGAGCAAAATGACACGGTACTAAGGGGATTTGAGGAATTGGGGGGCGAAGCGAAAAACTTTGATTACCTTCAGTCCCCCTTTAGAGTAGAGACCCTTTCCTACTAAATCCATAGCTTAGAATACATATACAACACACGAAGCCTGATTATAAACGAATAAATTATCATAAATAAAACATTGGGTTATGGTGTAACCGTTCTTAGAGACCGTGTGTCGTGACAAGTACTTCCCTGAGCTCTAAGCAAATTCAATTTCCCGAGTTAATCATTAAAGTTTAACAAACAAACAATTTATCAGTTGAAGGCAATTATTATACCGAAAATGTTGACTGTTCGTCACAGATTCTTCGTTAAATCAGATTTATCGGTAGTAGGCGTAAGACAAAAATATTTTTTTCTTTGGTACTGGTTTTCCGCCATTACTGGGAAGTAATTAGACTCATGTACTCTTTCTTTCATAGAACTACCCAATAAATGTGCAAAAAAGCCAATGGACTTGTGTTGCAAAGAAGTCATCCGATTTGGAAATTGGGATAGTATGTCAATTGACAAGTGAGACGGGTCTTTTGTCTCAAGGTGCGCGGTTGGATTTGTGTTGTGGTAACAATGCATGCCAGTCATTTAAATTTAATTAGGCCATGTTAGAAGACCTGCGCGTTTGGTACAATCCTAACTATTAGGGTCGCGAAGCAGTAATGCGTTTCGATTTGAAGGGTCAAATAGTCGCTCTGAAAAGTACATTTGACGTTTAGACCTCATATCTTCAAATGGCTTTTTTTTATTACTTAGATGGGTGGACGAGCTCACAGTCCACCTGGTGTTAAGTGGTTACTGGAGCCCATAGACATCTACAACGTAAATGCGCCACCCACCTTGACATATAAGTTCTAAGGTCTCAGTATAGTTACAACGGCTGCTCTACCCTTCAAACCGAAACGCATTACTGCTTCACGGCAGAAATAGGCAGGGTGGTGGTACCTACCGGCGCGGACTCACAAGAGGTCCTACCACCAGTAAAAAGTGCCAGTTAGGTGATATATGTTGGATCCAAATGACTATCTCCTATTGTAACAAATGGTTTTTTGTTTTTAGTACGGTGATATTTATTTTGAAGTTAAACTCCCTCTCTAAATAACTCGAAAAGACAATCTGTGTACGATATACATTTTTTCGGTAAATTCGGGGAGGTAAGGTTGATTTCACGCGCAATCGCACGAGAGTAATTTTGATTAAGAATCCACAGTCGTTCGTCATAGGCATGCCGGGTTCAATCTATGAGGCAATTTGCGCTCCGTCTTCAAGTAGTGACGTCAAAAGCTGAGTCTAGATTAATTCAAAGCGTTAAGCCTTTCAGAAAAGCGTTAAGACTGCACATATTATTATGATATTTTTGTTAAATTACACATATGATATAAATTTTTATTTTTTTATTTTTATTGCTTAGATGAGTGGATGAGCTCACAGCCCACCTTGTGATAAATGGTTAGTGGAGCCCATAGACATCTATAATGTAAATGCGCCACCCACCTTGAGATATAAGTTCTAAAGTCTCAGTATAGTTACAACGGCTGCCCCACCCTTCAAACCGAAACGCATTACTGCTTCACGGCAGAAATAGGCAGGGTGGTGGTTACACCCGCGCGGACCCACAAGAGGTCCTACCATACCACATATGATATTTTAGTGGTGGTAGAACGTCTTGTGAGTTCGCACGGGTAGGTACCACCGCCCTGCCTATTTCTGCCGTGAAGCAGTAATGCGTTTCAATTTGAAGGATGGGGCAGCCGTTTTACTGTAATAGCTGAGACCTTAGGACTCACATCTCAAGGTAGATGGCGGCTTTTACGCTGTAGATGTCTATAGGCTTTGGTAACCACTTAACACCAGGTGAGTCGTGAGCTCGTCCACTCAATTAAGCAATACAAAAATATAAAAAAATTATAATTTAGAATGGTTTTGTAGAAAAGCGTTCCCAGTTTGATTGTGGTTAGCAATTTATTTACATTTTTTTAAAGTTTAAATATAAACGTCCGCGCGGGTGGGTACCACCACCCTGCCTATTTCTACCGTGAAGCGATAATGCGTTTCGGTTTCAAGGGTCGGGCAGCCGTTGTAATTATACTTGAGACCTTAGAACTTATATCTCAAGGTGGGTGGCGCATTTACTTCGTAAATGTCTACGGGCTCCAGTAACCACTTAACACCAGGCGGGCTGTGAGTTCGTCCACCCATCAAAGCAATAAAAAAAAACCTATATGGATATTAAATACATAGATAAAGAAAAAACAAACTCACATACACACACACATGACACGAATGTTTGCCTGACAGGAAAATAATATGAAAAATTAAATTTAATTATAAACTTTTCGTATTTTTTCTTTATTAAGCACAAATATATGTTCTTATTCTTAGAACTAAATGATTTTTACGCTTGCCTTTTTTCGGTATATTGTCATTACAATTACTGTGATTGTTCTTGTTGTTTTCTACTCATATCTGTACAATCAGACGTCATCTTCATACTTTTCTTATTTTAATAATATATATGTATATCTATTAATACGTGAAGCAAAAACTTTGTATCCCTTTTTACGAAAATTGCGCGGACGGAGGAGTATGAAATTTTTTCCACACTTATAGAGAATATAGAGAAGAAGTGCACAATGCTAATATTGTTTTTAAATAATGCATAAAAGATACATTAAATCAATAAGGAAAACATTACCCACACTACATACCATGTATTTGACGCACACACGCATGCATACTATTTATTGTCAAACTTTTGTTCTTGACATCTGTTGTCAAATTGAGAATAGATTAAATATTGTTTGTCTTTGTTAATATTTTTATAGTGTAGTCTTGGCGAAATTTGTGATTATAGAAGTATAAAATACAATCATAATAGTGTACAAACTTACAATTCCAATTAATTATAGTCCAATTTCGACTACTGCGGGACTAGTATGTTTAATTAAGAGGGCTGACTAGTTTTTAATTTGATTGTAAGCGATTACTAGAGCTCTAACCGACACAATGTGAATCATCATCATCATCATAGTCGGTTGTTCTTGGCAGAGAAGTCGTGGCTTATTAAAGCCTTGACAGTTGTTTTCCATAGTTTGCAAACTGAGGCTTGGCTCACGCATTCGTTAAGTGGGGTAACAGTAAGGTTTTTCACCTGATCAGTCCAGCGCATGGAGATACGTTCACGGGATCTCTTACCATTTACCCTACCCTGAACAACGAGTTTCTCGATAGACTGCTGGTCGTCGCGATACGCAATGTGAATAATGCTTAATGAGATATGAGAACATCGAACCCCAAACCCTAAACAGTTTTACCAAAGATATCCACTCCGTATTTGAATGGATCATTCACAGATTGCTGAACCGGTAACCTTTTCCAAGCCTCTTAACTTTCTTTTATTTTTTTGAATTTTTGTTATTTATGTTTGGAATAAATGTTTTTTTATTATTAATATATTATTATTAGATTACTACGTATCGGACCAATATGATTATTAATCGTTCATTAAGCATTATTTTCTTTGGATCAGTGCGATTGCTGGTATGGTAAAATAAAATAAAAATTAATTTTCGAAAAATCATAAATCCATTTTGCGGCTCCCCAGACATGGCACGGTCCCGTTACGTTGTTATTATAGTAAATTAAATAGAAAAGGTATTCTGTAAGACCACGAATGCGCCGTTGGCAATTAAACCCGAGTAACGACGCCACGAGGAAAACCCAAAAACACGGAATACTGTCACGTCGTCCAGAGTAAAACTGTCGCGTTAATAGTACAATCAATTTTTAAGTCGTCGTGGCCTAAAGGATAAGACGTCTAGAGCATACGTATCTTGTGATGCAACGGTGTTCGAATCGGTGTGTAATAAAAATAAAACCCGCAAATTTATAATTTCCGTAATTAATGATGGTGGATTAATGATGAACCACCACCCTGCTTAATTCTGCTGTGTAGCAGTAATGCGTTTTGGTTTGAAGGGTGGAGCAGCCGTTGTAACTATACTGAGACCTTAGAACTTATATCTCAAGGTAGGTGGCGCGTTTACCTTGTAGATGTCCATGGGCTCCGGTAACCACTTAACACCAGGTGGCCTGTCAGCTCATCCATCCATCCAAGCAATAAAAAAATAAAAAAAAACTCGCGTGCTGTTGCTATTTTCACATAGGTCGAGGCTGCGATAAAAAGTAACTGACATTTTGACAATTGCCACCTGAGCGACACTAATGCAGCGATAAAAATTCATTCACATTTCGACAACATCACGAACAAGTCACTTTAAAACGACACTTGATTAAGGCGTCTTTGCGAGCGTTGAACTAATGAGGGCACAATAAATATCAGTACTCAAATATACCGCTAACCCAATTCTTTAGAAATACAAATTTCTCTTTGTAAAGTGCAATAAAAAGATGTGTGGTGTCGTGGGACACCGGATAGGAACGAAGTTCCTTATTATAAGAATATTAATTTTAAGTTCTATTCGAGGTATAAAGAAAATAATTATTGCGGTAGGCAGCGGCTTGGCTCTGCCCCTGGCATTGCTGAAGTCCATGGGCGACGGTAACCACTCACCATCAGGTGGGCCGTATGCTCATCTGCTTACAAGGGCAATAAAAAAAAAACATTTGTTATTATGATTTTTTTATTGGGAATAATCGTAAGGATCAACCTCTCTGCAGTACAATGGAGCAGCCTCGCCCTGGGGGAACCGCCTGCATGATCACGGTATCTCCTACGCCATGTACGTATGATTTATCAAGAGAAATACGAGAACATCTATCAACTGTGTAACATCTCGTCACGGCGATTCGGAATCGTTGAATTTACGTGCAGCGACATCTGTTGATAACAAACTAAATAGAAAAAATCTTACGTTACGGACGGTTTTTCCCGGTTACGGTACCCCTCCGCATCGTCTTATAAGAAACTTAGTTCCAAAAAAAAACGGTTGAGAATTCGACCTCATGGTTCAAGGTAGATAGCAACGTTCACATGGTGACATCTATGGCTCTGGTAATAGCCGAAAAACATCCCCTATGTTTCCACGAAGATTCGGTCAACCGCTGGCGTGCAGCCTCCAGAGCTTGCAACAAGAGTGTATTTTCAAGGACTTTGCACTTAATTTATGTGTCCAAGTTTCAGTAATATTCGCTATATATCATAAATTAGGCGAAGAGACTTCGGACATGGAATAAATCTTTCGTGCCCTGGCACAGCTTTCTGTGAAAACTTTTAAGGTGTGATTTTATACTGTTTTTTTTTATCAGCTTACAGACTCATGTGATGTTAAGAGAACGCTATATCCAAAATATAGTCATAGACTTGAGACATTTTGCACTATTAGTTGCCTATATCCCATCCTTTATACCTCGTGATCGAGATTGAAAGTAGATTAAAGCCCACTGAGCTTTTCGCCGGATCTTCTCAGTGGGTCGCGTTTCCAAACCGGTGGTAGATTCTGTGTACTACTGCTCTTGCTAGAGCTAGTGTTAGTAAATTCTCTCAGATTGAGCACGTGAGGTCTCCTACCCGCTCGGATACGCTGACATAGCCTCTAAAGGCTTAGATAGGAAACAATTTTAGATTAAAATCAAAAGTACAACACGTATTGTTTTTTGAGTTGAAGATTCTGAACTCTGGTTGTGGTAACTGCTTGATAGCAGGTGGTCCGTGAGCACGTCGGCTTATTTATATCAATTATAAAGAATCCTTCGGAGATCCTTTTGTTTTCCGCGTTTTCGGTTTCCTTATCCCATATCCATTCTTTATCCTAACGAATGTGGAGTTCGTGGTGTGAATAATGACTCCAGAGACTGTATTTTTATTTTGTATGAGTTTATTGTCATTTAGGTCACTGTTATGTTTTGGTAATTATCGTCTTTTGGTCTACTCGTTCCCATGATCTGAAAGCGAAGTAAAAAAAAATCGGTTGTCTGTAAAGTCGGTTTACTGACGATAGTTGAACGTGACAACGTCATAAGAAAATACTGATGGAATGGTTTCATTTTTGATGTGAAACATCTATAGCCGCACGTAAAACCGATTTCTGGTATGGCGACGCGTCGCTACGCTATATGATGGTATATATATACAGTCTACAACATGTAACATATTTAACGCACACCCTCAAACACCCCAATTAGACTTTAATAGTATAAACGCTATGCATACACCAAATATTATTTATATGTGCGTTAACATTGATTATTTGTGAAATTAGTTATTCCAATTTCGTGGAAATAAAATGGTCACCGATTCACACTCCGCTGCGCACGCACACACAGACACCTACTCGCCGCGCCGCTTGTTCAATGCACTTTAATGACCGTTTTCGTATTTGTTGTTTTATTTTAGATAATACTGCAATGTCACTTTTCACTTTATCAAAGGCGGTTATTATCTTATTCTTTAGTTCTTCGGCACTTATTGTCTGTGTGTTATAAACTAGCGATTTAATTCGCCCCCACAAAAAAAAGTAGAGAGGCGTCAAATCAGCTGATCTAGGAGGTCACTGACCGAAAAGACATAGCGAAATACGGGATATATTTTATTTGCACTATCACTTGACCTCTTATCGATAAGGTGGACGCGGCGTGACTGACTTGTCAAAAATATTTTGTTGACTTCGTTGTTTAGATTTTTCTTTGATCACCGCCGACGCAACCGCGTCGCATCGGGATTAGCCTGCCGTTTATTGTAAGAATATTAAACCGACGAAAGAAAGGGATAGTAATTATTTTTGTATTACGTGGTTTTCTTTTATGTATTGTAGTGTTGCTGTGTGCCGGCGGTCGCTGTTGGTATTGTGTGCGTAGGTATTTTATTTTGTAATAGACTATTAGCCTTGAAATAAGTATCAGATTTATTTAATTAAATAAAATTTTTTTTTACTAATTAGATATTTCATTTTAAAAAGTCTTAATACCCTGACTTACGTTCCATTTTCGTTTCTATGAACTGTTTAGCTAGCTGTGTAGGGTGACTGTAATTTACTTAGTTTTAACTAAATTTTAGAAAAAAAATTTGGTACATAAAAAACAATCAAAATCGATCCAGATTCTGATTCTGAACAAATTACTTTCAGGGTGTGCGTTAATTATGTTACATGTTGTATATGCAGTAGTGTGTACGGTGTGGCGACGCGTCGCCATGCGCAATCGACTGTGCGATTCTCTCTGTGTTTTACTTGAAAACAAATTATTTTTTCGTAATATTTTATTTTATCATTACGACATATTTAGTTCCTATCACAATCTGTTCTTTTCTGCATATTACTTTTACAAAATAATGTCGATGTTTCACATCTGCCAGGCGTCCCGTGACGGCTCACACTTTTTTCAAAAGAAAATATTTTTTTTTATTTGTTTGCTAGATATTTTGTATGGATATAGAAAAGGAGGTAAATGGAAATCACTATTGAATTGATTCTTCGAATCGCCGCAATTATCGTTGCTATAAACAATTGACACCACATTCACTTTTCACTGAACTTCATACGTGACGAAAACATGTAAATGTATTATTGTATAGCAGCTGTCCACGCGGATGCATCGCTCACTCAAGTAGGAGAGAGACAGATGTCGAACGCTGCCGAACGCGGAGGCCGATTGTGCCTCTTTGTCGCTCGTTGCGCGTTCTCGCTTGCACTTCAAGCCTTAAATAGAACGCCTCAGAGCGAGGTAACGCCGCATGAGTCATATTTTTTCGTGCGTGCAGCCAGCTCCATCGAATTATAAAACCTTGTCATGTCAATATTACAAACGTCTATATTGCAACAAAGAGAAAATATTTTTATTTTATTTGTATCTAGTAAATTTTAAAGTTTTAGTTAAGCGGCTATGGAGACAGAGAGATCAGATTCAATTAGAACAAACGTGTGCAAGTCGACGGGAACCTGGAACACACATTTGCATAACTCTCGAAGCGTGGAGGGATATTATGTGACGCAATAGCGATTTCTGTTCCACATATTATAGAAATTGGCACCAGTCTTGAGCTCTCGACAAAAGAGTGGGGGGGGGCGTCTGTGCATCGTGTACTTAGGGTCAAAATATATGATTCATTCCTGTATTTAATATACTTTGGCTGACATGGCTGCTATGCTACTCTTCAAACTGGACTGAGTGACTGCCTTGCCGTGTAAATAATCACGATAATAGAGCGCTCCCAAAATGTTATTTTATTTTATTTTTTTACTCAGGTGGGTGGATGAGTTCACAGCCCACCTGGTGTTAAGTGGTTACTGGAGCCCATAGACATTTACAACGTAAATGCGCAACCCACCTTGAGATATAAGTTCTAAGATCTTATGATCGATCGATCGATCGTATAGTTACAACGGCTGCCTTTCCCTTCAAACCGAAACGCATTACTGCTTCACGGCAGAAAAAGGCAGGGCGGTGGTACCTACCTGTGCGGACTCACAAGAGCCATTTTGCGGGTTTGATTTTTATTACACGATGTTATTCCTTCACCGTGGAAGTCAATCGTGAACATATGTCGAGTACGTATTTCATTAGAAAAATCGATACCCGCCTGGGATTCGAACACTGGTGCATCGCTCAAGACGAATACACCGGACGTCTTATCTTTTAGGCCACGACGACTTCGAAATGTGCCCTATCATTCGTAAAAACCAGTAACCCGGTTTGGAATGAAATAGCGATTACATACCATATACGTAACTGATCCCAAAGAACAAGTTTATTCAAATCGGTTGTACAATTCAACTGTCTGCATCTCTAATGAAAATGTGTGTCTGTGGTGGGATTGGCGCAGTTAGTGGTGCGAAGCAATTTCGAGAATTAAAACTACGTGGTGCTAGATGATCTTTCACGTTCGTGGAATCGGCAGACTCTTGATCTGCCTAATATAATTCCCCACCCAGACTAGGACTTTACTGGTACGTAAATACGTACTCAACAAATGTTGACGATTGACTTCCACGGTGAAGGAATAACATCGTGTAATAAAAATCAAACCCATTATAATTTGCGTAATTACTAGTGGTAGGACCTCTTATGAGTCCGCGCGGGTAGTACCAGCGCCCTGCCTATTTCTGCCATGAAGCAGTAGTGCGTTTCGGTCTGAAGGGTAGGGCAGCCGTTGTAACTATACTGAGATCTTAGAACTTATATCTCAAGGTGGGTGGCGCATTTACGTTGTAGATGTCAGTGGGCTGTGAGCTCTTCCACCCATATAAGCATTAAGGGTGAAGTAGGCTTTGTGACTTAATTAGTTTTTATCAATGCCATCGAAAATACGATCTCACGTTTCCTGTTGGGTAGCAGGATCCACGTCTTTATTTCGAAACTCCAACAACCACAGGTGGGCTTTGAGTTTATTTGTCTATCGATTTTAACAAAGACATTAGAATGATCTGATTTTGAAAACAGAACAAACATGATTACGCGATTGATAGACACGATTAAAACTATTTTTACGGTTTCATCTTCCATTTTTTATTGCCATTTATTATATTATTTTCGTTTCGACTACTTTATGGTTTTCTTGGTCACGGACAACTAAGGCATTATTCTTCGATATTTACATTATTTATGGTAAAAGCCCGTCTATTTATTTTTTTGAAAATACTTCTAGACTTTTTTATTAATAGAAGAAAGTTATGAAATGTAAAATATTCGAAAATTAGACAGATAAAAAAACGCGAAACCGTAAAAGTACTTTTAATTAAAGCCGATTAAGACCGTAAAAGTCTTTTAAACACTTTAAGTACTTTTACGGTTTCTCGTAAGTAAAAACACTTTTAAGTATTCTGATTGTGACATTATAATAACGGTAGTTTCGCCCTTCAAGGCCATTTATGCGGTAGAGATAGACAGTGCTGTGGGCCCTACTTGTCTTGGCTCCCAGCATACCAGTAAACAGATTTTATGAAAGTAAAATCGACTTGAACGTACCGAGTTAGCTCAAAGCAAGCATCTTAAGTTCATTGAGTGTAGCACATACTCATTAATCTAAACGTAACTGGTTCTTTTGAGGGGACGCCTTCAAAGCAGTCTCAAAGAGACTCACTCGACCTTATGCCGCGACAAAGCGCTGCCTAAACACTTGGCGGGCGACAAATTGCTTATTTTAGCTTTCACTAACGGTTTTCGTTCAATATTTTAATGACGTAGATGACTACCACCCGGCTATGGGACCCTTACGAGCTCATGGTTCACATGGTTGGTATCTAAGATACAAATTTTTGAGACTGGTATTTCTTGGTGTATGCCCAAATTCGCAAAGTAAGTATCTATAGTCCGTAGATACTTACATTAACCAGTTATTATTATTAACCAGTTCACATGGTGTTAACTTGATGTTAACTGAAGGGGACGCCTTCAAAGCAGTCTCAAAGACACTCACTCGACCTTATGCCTCGACAAAGCGCTACCTAAACACTTGACGGGTGACAAATTGCTTATTTTAGCTTTCACTGACGGTTTTCGTTCAATATTTTAATGACGTAGACGATTACCACTCGGCTATGGGACCCTTACGAGCTCATGGTTCACATGGTTAGTTATCTAAAATACAAAGATTTTAGACTGGTATTTCTTGGCGGAAGGTTCAGGTTAAGGTGACGTGATCTTTATAGAGATTAAATTGAGAGTTTGACCTCGTGTCTTAAGGTAGGTGCCGAAATTTATGCCGATGAGCTCTTAACTACCTACTTTTTTATGATTAAGGTATTACTGGTGGCCCGGAGTCTTTTTCAGTTTCATCAGGACAGGTGGGCGAACAAAGGCTCGGCCAGGAGGGGTGGGATCAGCTAACAGCTAGCAGCAAAAAAAAATACAATTTTTTTTAAATAATATTTATGTCGTGTGGTTAATTGTTTACACAAAAAATTATAAATAATAATATCGTGTAATAAAAATCAAACCCGCAAAATTATAATTTGCGTAATTACTGGTGGTAGGACCTGTTATGAGTCCGCGCGGGTAGGTACCACCGCCCTGTTTATTTCTGCCGTGAAGCAGTAATGCGTTTCGGTTTGAAGGGTGGGGCAGCCGTTGTAACTATACTTGAGACCTTAGAACTTATATCTGAAGGTGGGTGGCGCGTTCACGTTGTAGATGTCTATGGGCTCCACTAAGCACTTGGCACCAGGTGGGCTGTGAGTTCGTCCACCCATCTAGCAATAAAAAAAAAATCGCTGTTAATATTAACTGCCATCAAGCTCTAATTAATTTTCATTAGACTTCATAAAATGTTACGTAACTTCATAAACAATTTTCCAACTATGTCTCTCAAGCTTGGTTGCACCTGATAATACTCTGAACACAGGAATTTTCTAATGAATTTTCTAATGGAATATTCAACCCCACGAAACTCGTAAATATTTACGTTACATACTTAATTATTAAAACTAGAGGTCCCGCAGTAGTCGAAATTCGATTATATTATGATTGTATTTTATACTTCTATAATCACAAATTTCGCCAAGACTACACAATAAAAAATATTAACAAAGACAAACAATATTTAATCTATTCTCAATTTGACAACAGACGTCAAGAACAAAAGTTTGACAATAAATAGTATGCATGCGTGTGTGCGTCAAATACATGGTATGTAGTGTGTGTAATGTTTTCTTTATTGATTTAATGTATCTTTTATGCATTATTTAAAAAAAAATATTAGCATTGTGCACTTCATCTCTATATTCTTTACAAGTGTGGAAAATTTCATACTCCTTCGTCCGCGCTATTTTCGTAAAAAGGGATACAAAGTTTTTGCTTCACGTATTAATATATAGATACAATAGCTTTTACCGTGATGAAAGCGGTTTGGTTGTATGGCCTAGAATGGTACTACTCAATCTCGAATTATGGCTTTCGCGAAGTCGACCCAGGGATTCTCCGGGTAAAGGATATCAGTGTATTATAGGAGCGTATTGAGATAGAAATTTCCTGGTGGTAGGTATTATTGCCCGTATCAGTGGCACGACGCTATTTTGCCGCGAAACGATTCTGCGTCTCGTTTGGAAGAGTGGTTTAGCCGTTGTACAATGGAAACGAAAGTTAGAGATGTGACCTCATCTCTAAAGGGGGCGTAATTCATGTCCATATTCTTCGGTGGCCACCTACAGATGGGTCAAAACTTGGCTGCCTATTTATAGCAATACACTAAACTGCATCTCCCAATTTTCATAAGTTTCTATTTTTTTCAATTATGTGATTATTATAAATACGTCGTCGTGTGATTACATGTAATACATTTTCTATCGGTTTTGGCGTGATAACGTCATATAACAACGATGAACACCGGTTGCACGCACGAAAAAGTGTCACGTTCCAACTGGCCTAAGCGTGCAAGCGAGAGCGCGGAACAAACTATAGAGAGGCACGATCGGTCCAAGCGTTAATTTATCGAAAAAAAATGAAACTTTCAAATAACTCCTTTGTATTATACAAAATAATGATAATTCAGTGATAATAATTCAATTCAATTCGTAAAAATATGCAATTTTCCATCAATGTTTCTTTATTACGTTATCACGTAAAACTATCGTCCGTAGCCCGACGTTATAGACGACCAAATTTTTTTATGTTCAAGAATATATTGGTCCTAGTAGTGTTGTTGTTGGTTGATGAAGTCTTTCCTATTTCTACGGTAAAATAGTTATGTGTTCCGCTTGTAGGATACAATGACCGGTTGTTGGAGCCATTGAGGCTTCCTTATGGCCTCATCCGCGTATTATATCTAGGTGTTTATGATTTCTGGTTTCTTTTTAGTGAACGGTTAAGTACCAGTGATGTCATCCAAATGGTTATCGACAGAAATCCGTCGGGTCCTAAGTGAATTGTTGAAAAGAGAAATTGCGCATTTTTTTGAGAATAGAAGTCGTGTCTTTTTTTTTGTTATTGCCCTTGTTGGCAGATGAGCATACGGCCCACCTGATGGTGAGTGGTTACCGTCACCCATGGACTTCAGGAATTCCAGGGGCAGAGCCAAGCCGCTGCCTACCGCTTAATACTCTCCACAAGCCTCGTTTGAAGAAGGACATGTCATAGCGCTCGGGAAACAGCGTGGAGGGGAGCTCATTCCATAGCCGGATGGTACGTGGCAAAAAGACCTCTGGAAACGCACTGTGGATGACCGCAGTGGCTCCAGGTAGTATGGATGAACTCTACTCCGGTGGCGGGCGGTGCAATGGTAAAAACGAGATGCCGGTATCATCTCGAACAATTCTTCAGAGCACTCCCTCAGAGCAGTCGTATATAGTTTAAGCGACTTTTTTGTCATTTAACACAATATTAGTTGATAGTGAAAATAAAAACTATAAAGCTTGATTTTGTTATTTCATTGATGGCATTAATGTGTGAACGAACTCAAAGTTCACCTGGCGTTAAGTGGATACTGAAGCGGACAGAGATGAATTTAAATGAAATTGTGTGTATAACGGCGATGTAAGGGGCTTTGTGGGACTGCACGGATAGGTATCACCACCCCATCTATTTCTGCTGCGAAGTTACTGCTATCGGGGCAGCTGTTGTACTATAGAAGTAAGACTTAGAAGTCATGGTTTAGTGTGAGTGGCGGCATTTACATTGTTGATGTCTATAGGCGCCGGTAATTACTTAAAAGCAAAAAGCTGTTATTGTCCTTTTGCCACGAAATGTGGGGTCGGAACGAAAGGCAAGAGACCGAAGAGAATTGGGTACATTCGAAGAGACCTACACTACGTGGACACGTGTTGAACAAGAAGAAGTGGGTTTGGCGCAATATTTCCTATTTCACACAGACCATCCAGGTCTTTTGAATACGTTCTCTCCTCACACAATACCGTTTCACTTTCACTATTAAATGAGTTAGCTGGACTGCTCTACGGCACCACTATGGGTTGTTGTTGACCATGGGCATCCTCATTCAGCGACCTGTCTGTGGTTAAGCCGGGCCCTAGACTATGCCTCGCATATGGTCCAGAACCGGCGTCTGGCAGCGCGGTTTTCCATCGACCGGTTACTCTTTATAGCAAATAGCACCTATTCAAAATAAGCTATCAGTAAATACGTACTGATGGAGTATTCAAACTAACATAAATTCCTTTGATCAGTAAATCTACTGTTATGGACAGAATATAAAACTCTGAAAATTGTGTGCATCGGTTAGGCGGGAGTGTTTACATTGTGCGAGTTACTTGACTGACTATGACAAGCTCGTCGGCCCATTACTTACAAGTCTCGAATACTTATGTAGCGTGCAAAATTTTTTTTTTATTGCCTTTGCAGGTAGACGAGCATACGGCCCACCTGATGGTGAGTGGTTACCGTCACCCATGGACTTCAGCAATGCCAGGGGCAGAGCCAAGCCGCTGCCTACCGCTTAATATTCTCCACAAGCCTCTTTTAAGGAAGGACATGTCATAGCGCTCAGGAAACACCGTGGAGGGAGAGCTCATTCCATAGCCGGATGGTACGTGGCAAAAAAGACCTCTGGAAACGCACTGTCGACACTGTCGCACATTGGCATATTGGGTCACACTCGGGTGTCATCGGGCGCGATTGGAATTCCCGAACGCCCAGGTGTTCCCTGTCATCACAACAAGATTCACGAGCCGATTTAAGTTCAATATACAATCGAAATTTTAGTTTAATTTGTATCATCTATTGCCTAGCGTCGTTTACTCCCTTTTGTCTTTATTGTGATATTGTACACATACATCTAAACATTACAAATATTATTGAAATAGTGTGTTTGACTTTTATAATAATATATTCCGAGTGAAAATTTCCCGCGAATACGGAGAACAAATAACAAAACTTATTTTCAGTTGCGAAAGGTTATAATCATTTGTTAAGGCAAGTTCAGAGGAATAAAGCTGCGATACTCGCTGGACCAGACGGGTTCTCGATTGAAGACCGCCGCACCGCCAAACGTAATGTGGAACGCCTGTCGGTTAGGTGAAGCAATGACTTATGAAGGGTGGCTTTCAGAAAATGGACGAAGAGACTCGAAGATCTGGCTCAGTGATGTAAGTCGGAATATAGATCAGCATTGATCGACTGTGGGCTCATTATGATGGTTTATTATTTTTATTTTTTAATGCATAAATGGATGGATGAGCTCACAGCCCACCTGGTGTTACGTGGTTACCCGAGCTCATAGACATCTATAACGTAAATGCCGATTCCCACCTTGACATATGAGTTTCAAGATCTCAGTATAGTTAGAACGGCTACTCCACCCTTCAAACCGAAACGCATTACTGCTTCACGGCTGAAACAGGCAGTGCGGTGGTATTTACTCGTGCGGACTCACAAGAGGTCCTATCACCAGTGAGGTAAAATACTATGTTTGAATGAGGAAGAAGCATGTTGTTCACGTTGACTTCTGCTTTTTATTTTTATATGTAAGCATTCCGAGTCAATTTTTTTGCAAATTTATTCTAGGGAATAACAAAGTAGCTTGGCGTTTATTGATTATATTCTTTTGAAGTTGTCGTGACATAAAGAATAAGTCCGGCGTACGCCTATCAAGCGATGCAATTTGTGGTTTTTCAAATCTTAATTTTTCTAATGAAATACACGTACATGTTCGCGAATGACTTCCACGAAAAAGGAATAGAATCGAATAATCCAATCGTGTAATAAAAATCAAGCCTTGTGAGTTCCCACAGAAAGATACTACGACTTTGCCTGTTTAGCAGCTCTCTAAGCAGTTACTTGCCTACGCTCTTGCGTTCCGGTTTGAAATTTGTTTAACAGTCAAAGGATCAATGCAAACGAAGCACGTTCTCGGCCTGACTGCGAGCCCGCGGGAAATGCGGTTTATGCGGCTCCAGCACAAATAAACTAGGTTTTAAGAAACCCCCTACCCGGCCTGAAACTTGGCGGGCACAAGTTTGTTAAACCGTTTTTGAAAATTCGCCTCACGATAAGTTTCGGAACTGGTTCGAGAAATGTTACGATAGTTGAGTTATTCATGTCAAAGACGTTTTCGATGCCGAATGAAAGATTGTAAATATTGAATGTGTATTGTAATCTAGTTCAAGATGTGTAGATTGTTTTGTAGTTAGTAGTTATATTTAGTTTTCGGAAGTGTTAAAAAACAGTCAAATCACTAAATAGTATAAAACAAATTCGCTTTCTCTGTCCCTATATCTGTCTGTCCCTATGTATGCTTAAATCTTTAAAACTACGCAACTGATTTGGATGCTGTTTTTTTTAATAGATAGAGTGATTGAAGAGAAAGGTTTATATGTATAACAACTTCCATTAAATAGTGGAGAAATCAATAATAAATTACAGTTTCCGAAGCGAAGCGAGGGCGGGTCGCTAGTAATGTGATAAAGTCGATAAATGTTCTTCAAAAATGAAATAATAATTTCAGGCCCAGAGCACGTTTTAGAATTGGCTAATTCGTCGCAAATTGTTCTACATCGCGCTTTGTCAAGTTTAAGGCGCGCTGGAATCCACTATTATTTTGTAATGAAAACCACTAAAGGCAGCTCTAAATAATTCGGGACAAGTCTCCCAAATTCAGCATGGAAAGTTGAGAGTCTAGAAACTTACGTAAACTTTAATTTAGATCAATGAAAGGAAAAAAAAACGTTACTGGTAGGCAAATGGTAGGCAGCGGCTAAGCTGTGTCCCCGGAATTGCTGACGTCCAAGAGTGAAGAGAGTGACGGTAATCACTCACCATTGGCCGTAGGCTGCGGGCTCTCGTCTACTTACAAGGGAAATAAAAAAAGTAAATTTTGCGGCATTTCACATGTCAAGGTCCCAAAATTAAATGTACGTAAAACTTGAAAGTGTACTACCCATCTTGTATTATATATTTTTTAATATCTGTACAAAGGCTAATACATCTTTAAACTATTACAGAACACTTGATTGTTTACCAACAAAAACAGTTAAGAGCTCTAGCACGATATATCAACCAATTAAGCCAAATAATTTTGTAAGAGCCTTAACAATCTCAAACTGTAAATAGCCTCCGAGAACTACCCAAAGACCTTTCGATTCGTGTATGTGCTAGCGCACTAATATTAATGTCAATTTATAGCTACGTTAACTAAGTTCTGGCCAAGTTGGCCGGCTAATTAATCCAATTTAGCAACTGACGGCCACAGATAGAGATTATATCGTCTATTATTATCTATAGCTTGGAGTTTGGGCGTTCATTTGGGTTGGTAGATTGAAGATTTACGCAAGTGGCGTATTGGCATGTAGTATGTGCGTCAAAGTCTGGTTTTTGAGTGAAGTTTAATGCGCTTTTGAGAATGACGGCATTATCTTATACCTTTAAACGAGCAATTCTTGTATATTAATCTGAATCTCGGAAACGGCTCCAACGATTTTCATAAAATTTAGTATGCAGGGGATTTCGGGGGCGATAAATCGATCTAGCTACGATTTATATTCAGAAAATGTTGTTTTATTCGTGTTTTTAATAATCAACTCTTCCCGACATCTATTGGCGAATAATAATACTATTTTTCTTAATTAAAAGTAACCGCTTTAAAGACACAACAAGATGGCGTTATTAAAAAAAAAACCGATGAAACCTCGGTCATCGTCTAGTTTTATTTGAATTGTTGACAATGAGGTAACTATTGCACTAAGCAGTGATTTGTTTTTATCTATATGATTGCTGATGTTCATTAGTGACGGTGGCTACTTACTATCAGGTACGCTCGTCTGCTGTACGTAGGGTATCAAGTATGTTATCTTCCTTGAGCTCATACCAAAATTAACCTTAATAACAGGGGTTATGAGTATCTATTTACAGACTCATAAATGTGTGATAATAATGATTAATTTGATGAATGAATGATGTGTGAAATAATTGAAACCAATCGTAAATATCTGTAACTTGATGTTATTGAGACACTAATTACAGTAATATTATGATCATTGTTAATGAATAAATAAATGGTCATTGTAAATGTAGAAATCAGATCAGATCCAAATACCTACATCTAATTAAAGCTACTTCTTCTTCTTTGTTCTTCACCTCTAGGTGGAGTCGGCACAGCGAATTTTCCTATTCCATTCTCTTCTATCAGCCGTCATCTCAACACTCACTTCTCTGTCTCTCATATCGTCATTCACACACTCCATCCATGTCTTCTTCGGTCGACCTCTTCCCCCTCTACCTTGCACTAACATTTCCATACATCTCCTAGTCACACGCATCTTCAATCTTCGCATCACATGTCCATACCACGCTAACTGTCCGATCTTTAATTTGTCGATCACCGGGGCTACTTTCTCACTTCCTTTGGTATACTCATTCCTTATCTTGTCCATTCTTGTCACTCCACATAATATGAGGTACACAAAAGCGTGAACTTATATTGTTTTTTTTTAAATTCAAAACTATGAAGCCATAATCTTAATATAGTACTTGATCAACAAACAGTAGTCCATTAGTACATACAATTGTTTCATTGTTCCTCCGCCGACCCGTCATTAGAGCCTCGCTCACTGGCGACTGCAAAAACTTTCGAAAACACAGAGCTTCCTGTGGAGATGCCATCATAATATTTATTTAATTCCTGCTAAAAATATATATCTATCTTATCTTTATACCTTTAAACGATCAATTCTTGTATATTAATATTTATAATTATATAATCTGAATCTCGGAAACGGCTCCAACGATTTTCATAAAATTTAGTATACAGGGGATTTCGGGAGCGACAAATCGATCTAGCTACGATTTAATTTCAGAAAATGTTGTTTTATTCGTGTTTTCAATAATCAACTCTTCCCGACATCAATTGACGAATAATAATACTATTTTTCTTAATTGAGGGCAACTTAACTTATTGAGGCTTTAAAGACACAACAAGATGGCATTATCAAAAATAAAAACCGAGCAAAGCTCGGTCGTCGTCTAGTGTATATAGTGTAAGATTGGTGTTGCAGAGTAACAAGACTATTTAGGCTTTGTTGTTTGTTTTTGAATTAAGAAGACAATATAAGACAGAACGAGAAAAAGACAATTCCTTACAAACAATTTTATGTGTGTGCGAGTTTATTACGACAAGGGTATTGTTATATTTACTGCCACAGTTTTTGGACGTCTAGTTTGCGGAATACGATTATTCTTGTACTATATTGGACCTTATGTCTTAGACCAGAGAAACCAATTGATAACTCTCTATATGTAAATGTTTGTAAAACAGAAGATTTAGGTTTCATTGAAACAGTGAAATGCTTAGATTTTACTTTGTTTTCATTTTATGATTTCCGATGTTCCATTGTTACACAGTTTTTGTGTTCACGGACCTCCGATAAATTTTTCCAATAAATAAAAGTGATTTAAAACTTTTCGTTTGGAGACTGGATCTACGGAAATAGATCCATTTTTATATGTGATGTAGAAGATATGTGAAGAAGTGTGCGAATGATGATATGAGTGTCGAGATCACGGCTGATAGAAGAGCATGGAAAAGAAAAATTCACTGTGCTGATCCCACCTAGTGGGATGAGAAGAAGACAAAGATGAAGAGTACTGTATGTTATATTTCCTGTGTGTCATCTCCTTTTTATTATCGCTCCGTCCACCACCGGAGTAGAGTTCGTCTCTATTACCTTGAAATACTGCGCTGGTTCACTGTACCTACGTTTCCCGAGATCTTTTATGCTGCGTACCATTATATTCCAATTCTTTCTTGACCCCTGTGACATGTCCTTCGTTAATCGAGATTTGACATTGCTGTAGTCCATGAGCGACGATGACCACTCATCACAGATCCACTCATCCCAGATCGCCCTGACGTTTGTGGCATGAAAGCAAAAAATAATTGAAATTGAAACGGCTCCACGAAACCTTTAGTCCCGAAACAAACGCTCTCATTTCATCTGGTTTTCGCGCGCTGTCGAAACTTATTTGCATAAGTAAAACCATCGAGTAAAGCGGAAAGTGCTCGGATTCCGAACAATCCATCGTTTTCGTTTCACTTAATCCTATTGTAATTTTAGGTGGCCCTCATTAATTCTTATCCGTTTTATGTGACGTCACGATTTATTCCGAAACTATTTTATGAAAACTTTACCTTGACAGGCGGCTGCCCTACCCTGCCACACCGTTCTGTATATCTTACTAGTAACGATAATAAATAAATTGTTCATTATGAGTCTGCTTGCGCATGCAAGTTCTTGCTTCGATTTATGTGGAGGTATTTTTGACATTTTCTGACTTTTATTATATTGAAAGGCGTAATAGATGGTAAATAATACTATTGAGGTTTCGACTTTATGTTATTTCGTAGATAGATGAACTGGCTCAGCTCACCTGACGTTAAGCCACCGTTAGGCCTTATCCGGTAGGCCACCTGTCGTCGTGGCCTAACGGATAAGACGTCCGGTGCATTCGTGTTGAGCGCGATGCACCGGTGTTCGAATCTCAGACGGGTACCAATTTTTCTAATGAAATACGTACTAAACAAATATTCACGATTGACTTCCACGGCGAAGGAATAACATCGCGTAATAAAAATGGAACCAGCAAAATTATAATTTGCGTAATTACTGGTGGTAGGACCTCTTGTGAGTCCGCGCGGGTGGATACCACCACCCTGCCTATTTCTGCCGTGAAGCAGTAATGCGTTTCGGTTTGAAGGGTGGGGCAGCCGTTGTTACTAAATTTGAGACTTTAGCACTTATATCTCAAGGTGGGTGGCGCATTTACGTTGTGGATGTCTATGGGCTCCAGTAACCACTTAACATCAGGAGGGCTGTGAGGTCATCCACCCATCTAGGTAATAGAAATTAAAAAAAAAAGTGGTTACGGGTGTCCATGTGTCGGCGACGATACCCAAACGAGGAGGGCACGCGGAAGCGGAGTGCGGGGTGACCCGGAACAAAACGTAAAGACGGACAAACGCGAGGACAGACGCGTGCGCAACACCAACAACATAAGCATAAGTGGCAGACTTTATGTGAATCAAATAATATAAAATTATTATATAAAAAGCAGTACATAATAAAAGTATAAAAATATCATTTTATCATTTTGTTCAATTCCTGGACACCATGTATGTCACAATGTGAATTCCACCTCCAACCTTGACATTTGAGGTATATATTTAAAAAAATAGTAATTGAAAATTTTTCGGGTATACTTTTAGTACATGACATTATTCCTTCATCGTGGAAGTCATTCCTGGACTCGGTTTAAGTACGAATTTCATTTGAATCATCACCTGCCTGCGGATGTGAGTACCGGCATAGTCGCGTCGCTTAATACGAGTCCTTTCTTGGACCTCTTGTGAGGTTGTGTGTGTACGGGTAGGTACCACCACCCTGCTTTTTTCTGCCGTGAAGGACTAACTAATGCGTTTCGGTTTGTAGGGTGGGACAGGCGTTGTAACTATACTGAGACCTTAGAATTCATATCTCAAGGTGGGCGGCAGCATTTACGTTGTAGATATCCATGGGCTCCGGTAACCACTTAATACCAGGTGGGCTGTGAGCTCGTCCACCTTTCAATGCCATAAAAAAAGTCCGGTATAGAAATCTTTGCGGTCTAAAAGCCTTCAAGACTTGAAAGCTTGATCTCACGACTTAAGACGGTATTCAGGTTCGGATGCTTAAGGGCTTCTGTAAGCTTTGGCTTGTTTTCTGTTTGTTTATGTCAATTTCTGTAATTTTGAAATCGTTTTGTATTGTATTGAGATCGGCTTGGCGTAATTCATTATTTTCTGTGTAAGTATAATAAAGGTTTTGTGGTATTTAAATCGACTTACACACAATCAAAATAGTGAAGTCTAGATTTTTTCCGCATTATGTCCCCCGTCGGACGGATTCCTTTTGTTTGTTTTAAGTTTATTTTATACAAAAGTTTAGGTCTTTTATTTATCGACTAGCGACCCGCCCTCGCTTCGCTTCGGAAACACAGATGAAACCAAAAAAATAAATAATAAAAAAATTAAAAAAAGTAGCCTATGTTCATCAGGGACAATGTCGGCTTCTAATGGAAAAAGAATTTTTCAAATCGGTCCAGTAGTTTCGGAGCCTATTCGAAACAAACAAACAAACAAATCTTTCCTCTTTATAATATTAGTATAGATAGAGGCACTACGAAGTCTGCCGGGTTAGCTAGTAATAAATAAATAAAACATGAAATTTTATCGTTATTTATTTAAAGTCCTTAAATATAGTTAGTTCTTATGCAGTTTTATAAAGAACATTTAATATATTGAGACAGCAACGCTTGGAACAAAAGCTAGGAGGGAGCGATGGCGCGATCCCGCTATGTACTCGAGAGATTTTAACGTTGATACATATAACCAGTTCGTCCGATGCCGATGACCTGGGTTAACCTTTGATAATCCTCCATTTTATTAATGGACTTGATAGGCATCTAGATTTATCATGTAAAGAGATTCAATATTTTTTAATTGAATGGTGTTAGTGTGAATTTAATAATTTAATTATTTTAATGGTGTGAATTTAATCAGCATTCTGCCTATTTACATTGCAAAGCAATTGGCAAAAATGTCTGTAACAAATTTACATACATAAAGAAACAAGCATCTCTAAACAAATCATTGCACAAATATAAATAATCAGATACAAATATAATTTAAAAAAAATCGGTTGTCTGTAAAGTCGGTTTACTGACGATAGTTGAACGTGACAACGTCATAAGAAGTTCCATTTAAGGCTCGCTTGCACTTCAAGCCTTAAATGGAACGCCTCAGAGCGAGGTAACGCCGCATGAGTCATGTTTTTTCGTGCGCGCAGCCGGCTCCATAGAATTATAAGACGTTGTTACGTCAAAAAAAACGCTAGATTAAGCCGTCAAAGTAGTTTTAAAATTGGCTTTGACCTACAAAAAACCGGAGAAAACTGTTAGTACGGTACGTCCGGTGCATTTGTATTGAGCGATGCACCGGTGTTCGAATCCCAGGCGGCTACTACTTTTCCTAATGAAATACGTACTCAACAAATGTTCACGATGGACTTCCACGGTGAAGGAATAACATCGTGTAATAAAAATCAAACCCGCAAAAGTATAATTTCTGTAATTACTGGTGGTAGGACCTCTTGTGAATCCACGCGGCTAGGTACCACCAACCTGCCTATTTCTGCCGTGAAGCAGTAATGCGTTTCGGTTGCTAGGAAGGGGCAGCCGTTGTAAGCTCGTCCACCCATCCAAGCAATAAAAATAAATAAATAAAATACGAAATTATATAAGTGCTGTGAGAAAAAGGAAGTACACTGTGCAGTACATAAGGAATTACCTGATTTACAGCACGTTGAAAAGTGTACATTCAAATACAGTTAGAATTTAAGTCAGGAAAATGTGCTTTTTATTTCTGAAGGTAGCATATGTGGGGAGGACGCGAGAACATTTTCCAATCAACTTTGATGCCACCTCACGTGGTGTTGTCAGGTGATAAAATTAAATACATTTTGGTAAATTGTATCGACTTTGTATTTTGATCTATATAACTAGGGAGTATTAGGTACATAGTGGAACTGGTCACGTTCTACAACTTCTTAAAACCACCCGCGGATCTAATATAGATAAGGGAAAAACGTTGGCTGGAAGTCAATAACAACTGTGCCAAGTTTCACTTTAGTTGGAGAAACACTTTAGTAATCCTATAGGACAAAAATACACATTCGAGCTCTTTTGTGGGTTGACGTAATAAAAGAAAAAAAAAAGTTTTAATATTGATTTGTGCGGTCCAAATACTGACTAACTCAATATTTATCATGCAATGACTTGTCACCACAATGTGCATGTTGCGAAATGAGGACAAACTTTCAATTTTATTGTAACATGCCTGTGACGCCCTTTAAGCCGGTACGCACGTACGGTCGCGTCAGAAATACGCACCACACTACTATCTAATGGTTTTCTATAAGCCCCTCCAATGGTATTGAATACTTCCATATTTTAAGTATTCCATAACTTAATCGAAAAAAATTATCAGAGATCATCGTTTGTTCTATTTTTCAGGCTACTTAAGCTTGAATAGCTGAACTACAACTAAATGAATAAATAGTAAAGGTAGAAAGCTTGTAAACTATATGTTATCGCATACTTCCACAATGGCCACAATGATTGTTTCTATTAGGATTCTAATAGAATTTAAATCGATTCGAAATATTTCTAAATACTCCTCTGGTAACACAACGCATTCCTTCCCGTCAAGATGACAACGAACTGCGACTCACGTCCCGTATTCAATTCAAAACGGAATGCGCTGTGTAGTCAGGATTATGTACGCTGTAGTTCATTGAACTTTGAGATGTATAGGAATTTAGAGAGTGATTTTTGTTAATAAAACATGATTTCAGGGATTTTAGCTAATTCAGGTTTTTCGATATCTAAGGATCAATTTTATTTTTGGAACGAAGTTCCTTATGGGACGAAGCGGAGGGGTAGGTATCCTAACCGGGAAAAAACGTCCGTAACGTAAGATTTTTATTATTTATGTGCAGTCTTGGTATGATGGCTATACAGTGTCTAATGTATAGTCTACGTGATAACGGTTATTATTATTATTCATATAAATAGCTGTTTATTTATTTTTATTAATAAAAAAATTATTATAAAAAATGTATACCCGAATAATTATTTTCTTTATACCTGGAATAAAACTTAAAATTAATATTTTTATAATAACGAACTTCGTACCTATCCGGCGTCCCACGACACCACACATTTTTTTTTTTTTTTTTGCTATTGTTAAGTCATTTGGAGGTAGTATGAAATATGTGAAGTTCCATTCGATCGCGCGTCAGATACGATCTAAGTTGTGCTGTGTTGGTCTTAGCTAACATGACACGTACGCTATTCCGCTCGGTTAGTTGCAGTTAGTAACCATTGTCCTGTCTATAAAACTATACAGCAATCCGAGGTTCCGGCTTCAATGACATCTTGATATATAAAACAAAGTCGGGCTTGTTCGATCATTTATAACTCTAGAACGGCTGGACCGATTTTCATTGTTTTTGATTTGTTTTATTTTTCTCCGTCCTGACTGGCAGAAATTAAAAAAACGTTGGAAATTTTACGAAAATAATAAAATAAATGAAAAAGCATTTTTCCATGCAAACTGTCAAACATTCAATGCTCATCCTTTTGATACGATAAGCTCTCCCCTCAAATTAAAGAACGTATTTAAACAAAAGGTTTCCAATCGACAAGATGTATCCACAATATTCGGATAATGTATTTTTTTTATTTTTTATTGCTTTTTTGTTGCTTAGGATAATGTTTTTTTTTGCTTAGATGGGTGGACTATCTCACAGCCCACCTGGTGTTAAGCGGTTACTGGAGCCCATAGACATCTACAACGTAAATGCGCCACCCGCTTTGAGATATACGTTCTAAGGTCTCAAGTATAGTTACAACGGCTGCCTTACCCTTCAAACCGAAACGCATTACTGCTTCACGGCAGAAATAGGCAGGTGGTATCTACCCTCACGGACTCACAAGAGGTCCTACCACCAGTAAGAAATATTATTATTAAGAAGTATTATTTTAGATTTAAAAAATGTAGAATAATGTCAGTAATTAATTGACATATGTATGATATTGGGTTTGAAATATTTATGCGTGCTTTCAGAATTTTATATCAAGCTACAATACGCCTGGATGGTGCTGCCTTAATGGCAAAGTTTAGTTTAGTTAATTTGTAACATGACATTTATTGACTGTTAGGCGGTGCGAAGTTCGACGGGTCAGTTAGTGGCTATATAGACTTCGAAATTGTTCGAAATTCGGATAGCAACTGGTATTTTTTGTGGTGGCGTGCTGATTTTTGGATTAATGACTTTTGGGCTTTTTTGTAAGCACATTGAAGATTATGTTACGGCATTGTGATTGTGATTCACGATCATCTATGCATGTAAACACTGTAGTGGACAAATGCTTATTAGGGCTGTCATAGAGCAAAATAAGAAAATCGGTTAAATTTATTTTCGTTGTGTAAAATGTAAAATCGGTTGTGTGTATGGTGAGTAGCCATCATACAACGCAAGATAATTGACTGATGCCTGAATCTCGCTTACGACATTTTCAAGATAAAGCGCATATATACAAGTTCCGAACAACAAAATTTGGACCGTTGGTCTACCGAGCAATATCATTCGCTCGGTGGATCTTTCCTTTCGTCGTATATTCCCAAACTGGTGACCTGTGACAAGATGTGAACATGCAACCTTCTGATTCATCATCAGCGCATCAAGAACTTCGGCTACCACAATCCCCGCATTCTCGCAGATAAAAGCACGTCATTGACAGTCGTCCCACAGCAAGCCAGCATCGCAGCCTCAACAGGACCATCGCAGCCGACTCACCGCGCTTCCTAGTTCTACGGCACGCAACTTCACTGCCTCATCACGCCGCTACAGTTCATCGCAGCCCACGACCGGATCATCAACGCTTGGGGTCACACGTCTCCGGCGTGGCAGCTCTGCATCACATGGACTACGCACGACACGCACGCAACATTCAAGCTCAGTCTCGACTCACCGCAGACTTCGAGCAGCACTGGCGACAATCACGCAGCATTCAGCACAGTTTCTACTCACTGCAAACTTCGAGCAGCACTGGCGACACGCACGCAGCATTCAAGCTCAGCCTCGACTCACCGCAGGCTTCGAGCAGCACTGGCCCTTGCAAGCTAATATCAGCACGGACAACGCTAACTAAAAATGACACGACCTCCAGTCTCGAAGGGGAGTGATGTGGCGGGTAGCCATCATACAACGCAAGATAATTGACAGATGCCTGAATCTCGCTTACGACATTTTCAAGATAAAGCGCATATATACAAGTTCCGAACAACAACATTCTTACCGTCGGTCTACCGAGCAATATCACCCGCTCGGTGGAAGATCTTCCCTTTGTCGTTAAGCCTCCAAATGTGCATGTATTAGGTGAATTTGCTGGATCATTTGCTACATTATAGATTTGGGTTCATCTAGGGATCACTTGCAGGCGCTACTGCATCACTGGCTAATTACATATTGGTAATTTCGTCACATTTTGCAAGTTCGGCTTTCTGAACCACTTTCTATTAAAATTGATCATTCATAAAAAAAACGGTCTCAAAGTTATTCTTTTGTATCAATATGAAATGTTTTTTTTTATAAGTAAAGGCTATAATTTATTGTTAGTAATAATATACTAGTTTTTTAATACAACAATTTTGATATAATATGATAAAATTACATAAAAAAAACTATCAAATGCCATCCTTGTGCGTAAGCCTCTTAGGCCACTCGAAGTTTTTCAATTAAAACAGTTTCAGCCGAGACCACCGTCCGCTAACGAGATGTTATACCGTTATAGTTTTTGTTTATGTGCTTTCTAAGCTCCGTGAAATATGTTTTGTTGTAGGGAGCTTAAAGTTTATATTTCGTTAGGGATTTGAATTGGGCTCCCGTGGTCTCTCGTCAGTAGTTCCTCACCCACTACAAGCCGTTGTTTGGTAAAAAATCAAAATCACCTTTTTTATCTTCTTTTCCCCTTGTCTGTTATAGATTATGGATAGCTGAACTTATGAACTACCTGGTAACCTGTAGACATTACTACGTGTACACTCAAACTGAGATATAAAGTTGAAGTCTGATTTTTATTTCATGCAACCCTAGCCTCTAAGCCAGAACACGATGGCTGATTCGAGGTAGAAATATACCATAGTTTAATGTCGGTGCGGTTATTAGTAAAATACTGGCACTGTGATAGTTTTATACTGTAAACTACTTTTGATGACAGGACGTATTTTCAGATTTTTCCACTTACCGTCGTAAGTCGTCGTGGCCTAAAGGATAAGATGTCCGGTGCATTCGTAATGTGTTTCGATTTGAAGGGCGGGGCAGCCGTTGTAACTACACACACCTTAGAACTTATATTTTAATGTGGGTGGCGCATTTACGCCGTAGATGTCTGTGGCCAGGTGGGCTGTGAGCTTGTCCACACATCTAAGGAATAAAAAAGAAAAAAGAAAAACCTATCTGCTGGAAGTCTAGAGGGCTATTCCAGCTACGCCCGGGACGAGTAGTTGAGCCCACAGGCTAAATCTTAGAGAATTTTCTAACACTAGCCCTAGCAAGAGCAGTGCTTCGCAAAATCTATCACCTGATCGGAATCGCGATCCATTGAGAAGATCCGCCGAGAAACTCAATGGGTCTGGGGTTTCTTCTAGTTAAAGCCATCCTTTATCTCTTTAGTGATTTTTTTTTTAATATAAAAAAGTTTGGTAATTTTCTTTGTTGTATTTTAATGTTAGAGTAATGTTTTTATGCCTACTTAAACTTTGGTTTACGATACTGACAACATCGTAATAAAAAAAAGGTATCACGTTGTCTAAAAAGGAAGTTGTTAAATAAAAATATTGAAGAGTTGTGTATTCGTCCGGTAAGTTAAGAAATTATAAAAGAAATTCGTTTCTATCCTCCGACCTGATTCTAGATAAAAGTCTGTAAAAAATCTGAAAAACCTCTTTAGTTTTAAAACTGTCACGAGTACTTTCAAGCATAGATTCAAACCAACCCTTGCATTTTTTTTCCTGCCTATGCCGATAGCCTTGGAAGGCTATTTCAGCTTTTTCTTGACGTGTAGGTGAGCTCACTGGGCTCAAACTGGAATGTTGCTAACACTGGCCTTAAGAAGGGCAGTACTTCGCAGAATCTACCACCGGATCGGAAACGCGATCCGCTGAGAAGATCCGGCAAGAAACTCATTCATATAGTCTCTACATGGATCATAAGCCATTACTATTAGATAATTAAAAAGAAACTGTTATAGTTCAAACACAAAATAGCGCTGAGCATTTTGGTATAATAAATTCTGCCCTTGACACGTAATAAGGACTACCTGTCGCCTATTCCGGGGACGTCTCTAATACTGATTGTATCATAATAATATGGAACGTAGTAAAAGAAAAATAAGGAGGATAAATCTTTGGGAATACGCCGCCAGCCATGAGCCTGTTCGAGACGAATAATTACGTGATGTACAAGTAAGTCGACTTACATCACATAAAAAGAGTATGTACTTTAATCATAGCTATGGAATCTATATATTAATACGTGAAGCAAAAACTTTGTATCCCTTTTTACGAAAATTGCGCGGACGGAGGAGCATGAAACTTTCCACACTTATAGAGAATATAGAGAAGAAGTGCACAATGCTAATTTTTTTTAAAAATAATGCATAAAAGATACATTAAATCAATAAAGAAAACGTTACACACACTACATACCATGTATTTGACGCACACACGCATGCATACTATTTATTGTCAAACTTTTGTTCTTGACGTCTGTGGTCAAATTGAGAATAGATTAAATATTGTTTGTCTTTGTTAAAATTTTTATAGTGTAGTCTTGGCGAAATTTGTGATTATAGAAGTATAAAATACAATCATAATAGTGTACAAACTTACAATTCCAATTAATTATAGTCAAATTTCGACTACTGCGGGACCTCTAGTATTAATTTAATAGGAAACGTTTCGACGCAAAATGTGTTTGTATTTTTTATTTATTGCGTAGATTGTTGGGCGAGCTCACAGACCACCCGGTGTTAAGTGATTACCGGAGTCCATAGACATCTACAACGTAAACGCTGCTACCCACCTTGAGATATGAGTTCTAACGCATTACTGCTTCACAACAGAAATAGGCAGGGGGGTGGTGGTACCTACTCCTGCGGGCTCATAAGGGGTCCTACTACCAGTAATTACGCAAATTATAATTTTGCGGGTTTGATTTTTATTACACGATGTTATTCCTTCACCGTGGAAGTTAATCGTGGACATTTGTTAAGCACGAATTTCACTAGAAAAAATGGCACCCGCCTGCGGAATTCGGACACCGGTGCATCGCAAGATACGAATGCACCGGACGTCTTATCCTTTAGGCCACGACGACTTTAAAATTGATTACAAATTCTACTATTATAAGAACATTGTTCATCCATATAGGCTGACTCGATGGTGCACTAGTTAGCGCCGTTGACTGCTGGGCTGGCGTATTTCTGTTCATCTCATTCTAACCCAAACATACTGCATTTACAACACTACTTCCAAAATTGATTAGACTAGTAGTCCCCCGGTAGTCGAAATTAGACTGTAATTAATTGATATTCTAAGTTTGTACACTATTAAGATTCTATTGTCAAAGATTTAATTCTTTAATCACAGATTTCGCCAAGACTACACTTTAGACAAATATTAATATTAAAGACAAAACCATATTTAATTTATTCTCAATTTGATCACAGACTATAAGCAATAAAAAAAGTTTGATAATAAACAAATAGCATGCATGCGTGTGTGTGTGTGTGTGTCAAATACATGGTAGTGTCTGTAATGTTTTTTTTATTGATTTAACGTATTTTTTATGCATAATTAAAAAAAAAAAACCATTAACATTCTACACTCCTCTATATTGTCTATAAGTGTGGGAAATTCCATACTCCTCCGTCCGCGCAATTTTCGTAAAAAGGGTTACAAGGTTTTTGCTTCACGTATTAATATATAGATTAAATTGAAAACGTAGACCATTATTAGCTTTGATTTTAAATCTAGAAACAATAGCTACGAAAGCTATCTCTGACAACGCTAGATAGAATCAAAACAGAAACATCTTTCAAGTCCTGCTGTTACAGAAAAAAAAAAAAGAGACACAAAGAAAATACCACACGCGGTCGACGTTCCAGTTTGCGAGATACAACATTTAAGGGTCGATATTACCTTTACGCAAACAAAAATAACATTACTGTAGTATTTTATGTTACTGGTGGTAGGACCTCTTGTGAGTCCGCACGGGTAGGTACCACCGCCCTGCCTATTTCTGCCGTGAAGCAGTAATGCGTTTCGGTTTGAAGGATCGGGCAGCCGTTGTAGCTATACTTGAGACGTTAGAACTTATATCTAAAGGTGGGTGGCGCATTTACGTTGTAGATGTCTATGGGCTTCAGTAACCACTTAACACACCAGGTGGGCTGTGCGTTCGTCCACCCATCTAAGCCAAAAAAATATTTGTTCGTTTGAAACCAATTTAATGGTTTTATCTCACCACTTCAATGTTATCCCCAAATTCAAGTCAGCGACGGCTTAGGTATCAAAGAACACTCATTGCATTATCAAAATACTTTTAGTGCTGTCAACTTATTAAAATACTGTCACAAATTTCCTCCAGAAACTCCTCATGAGCTATCTGCTCTAGATGGACAATGAAGCTCACGGAGAACCTGGTACTAGGCGGTTTCACAGACAACCCATTATATGCTAGGTAACCATAAGATTCAAGGTTGAAGTCACAATTATATTATAGTCGTTCTTGTTATTATATTTATTATATTTCCTTACAATCCTTTAACGATTTTATTTATTTATTGCTTAGATGTGTGGCCGAGCTCACAGCCCAGGTTACTAGAGCCCATAGTCCTCTACAACGTAAATGCCCCACCCACCATGAGATATAAGTTCTAAGGTCTCAGTATAGTTACAACGGCTGCGCCACCCTTCAAACCGAAACGCATTAATGCTACCTGGCAGAAATAGGCGAGATGGTGGTACCTACCCGTGCGGACTCACAAGAGGTCCTAACACCAGTATTTATACCGATATCACGGCATAAAGTTTTTTTAATGATAATCTTTTATTAAATCTAAGTAGCTTCACTACATAGCATAAAACAAAGTCGCTTTCTCTGTCCCTATATCCCTACGTATGCTTAAATCTTTAAAACTACGCAACGGATTTTGATGCGGTTTTTTATAATACATAGAGTGATTGAAGAGGAAGGTCTATATGTATAATAACATCCGATAAATAGTGGAGAAATCAATAATAAATTACAGTTTCCGAAGCGACGCGAGGGCGGGTCGCTAGTGTGTAATAATTAGTATAATTAGTATAAATAATTAGTAGTAACTACATAGCATTTAGCATTATTGTTCTTCCATGCTATCCAACATTTTTTAGGTAATCAGTCGAAGCGTGCTTGACCTTAACCAGCGAGTCAATCAATCACTTTCAATCCATTTGAAACGGAATAAATAACATTTGTATCGATACTGGAACTGGTTTTAATGGCTCCAAGTGTATTGTCAATTTTGTTTATTGTTCCTCATTTTTGCCAGTGGATTTGTATAGTAATTTTGAAATTGACGGATTAAATAGTAGCTTGCATCGTTGGTTTGACAGAGTTTGCTGACCACTAGTAATTATACCCTAAACTCAGGTCGCTCCTTCAGATCGTCAGTACTGGTGACAGGTCCTCTTGAGAGTCCGCGCGGGTAGATACCACCACCCTGCCTATTTCTGTCGTGAAGCAGTAATGCGTTTCGGTTTGAGGAGTGGGGCAGCCGTTGTAACTATACTTGGGACCTTAGAACTTATATCTGAAGGTGGATGGCGCATTTACGTTATAGATGTCTATGGGATCCAGTAACCACTTAACACCAGGTGGGCTGTGAGCTCGTCCACCCATCTAAGCAATGAAAAAAAAAAATATAAGCCTGATTAACGTCCTGGGGTGTGGCGGCAGTGTACTCACCAAGATGCAATAGAGATGTCTTTGGGTTGCGTAAAGCGATCCCTTTGGAAGATTAAAGGAGTAATAAATTGAATAACTAGCTATCGAGAAACAGAAGTTATTGGGAAAAACCTTAGATCACTCTACACATTTACAAGATAAGTTTGCGTTAATATAAGTTCAAGGAAAATTTATTAGAAAAGATTTTCAGTGTAAGGTCTCCCGTCTGTCCTATTGTTCAGTGAAGGTTAGAAGGGTTAGACAGTCACGTAGGTAGAGTCTTGCAGTTCACCTTGAGAATACTATAATATTTATAAAATAAAATTGGATTATTTTTGGTTTATCTATATATTAATACGTGAAGCAAAAACTTTGTATCCCTTTTTACGAAAATTGCGCGGACGGAGGAGTATGAAATTTTCCACACTTATAGAGAATATAGAGCAGAAGTGCACAATGCTAATTTTTTTTTTAAATAATGCATAAAAGATACTTTAAATCAATAAAGAAAACATTACACACACTACATACCATATATTTGACGCACACACGCATGCATACTATTTATTTCCAAACTTTTGTTCTTGACGTCTGTTGTCAAATTGAGAATAGATTAAATATTGTTTGTCTTTGTAAATATTTTCTATAGTGTAGTCTTGGCGAAATTTGTGATTAAAGAAGTATAAAATACAATCATAATAGTGTACAAACTTACAATTCCAATTAATTATAGTCGAATTTCGACTACTGCGGGACCTCTAGTTTACACAAATAAGCAAACGAGTGTATGTTATAATTGAATAGTTAATAATAGTTCGTTTCTTATTAGACCAAATTACGTACCGATTTGAGTAATTAAACGTTCGCCATCCGATGGAAAAGACATTCGATGCATTCGTATTGAATAGCGCGATAATACCGGTCTAACTTAGTCGGACATACAAAATATGTATAACAACTAAAATCATACGTTAAAGTCGAGTTTTTTTTGACGTGACGTCTTATAATTCGATGGAGCCGGCTGCACGCACGAAAAAGTATGACTCATGCGGCGTTACCTTGCTCTGAGGCGTTCCGTTTAAGGCTTGAAGTGCAAATGAGAGCGCGCAACGAGCGGCGACAAAGAGGCACAATCGGCCTCCGCATTCGGCAGCGTTCGACATCTGTCTCTCTCCTACTTGAGTGAACGATGTATCCGCGTGGACAGCTGCTATACAATAATACATTTACATGTTTTCGTCAAGTATGAAGTTCAGTGAAAAGTGAATGTGGTGTCAATTGTTTATAGCAACGATAATTGCGATAATTGAAAAATGAAACCATTCCATCAGTATTTTCTTATGACGTTGACAGACAACCGATTTTTTTTAGATCGTAAAAGCAGTTTTATTTTTGTAGTTTTCCTTAAATTACTCCTAATGAAATAAAAGTACATAAAAGTTTGTCAGACACGAAACACTTTGTCACGAACGCGGTCGTAAAGTAACGAAATTCCACGCTCATTAAGGACTAGTCACGTTTGCTCGCAGATTGTCTTAATGTCTCCAGCGGACGCCCGCGAAACCGGATAGTTTTATCCGACCCATACCTCACTTAGGGTCAGGTGAAGTTTCACAATTATTTCGTACGTTGGAGATATAATTGTTGATTTATAATATAGGTTTTTTTTTTTTTTTTTGGTCAGGAGGAAATCGCCGGACTTCCGCCCTCCACTGGGGACGGCGGGCGGAGCATGTCGGAGTCGAACCGACTAAAACCTCCTGTCGCTCAACAACCAACGTCCAAACCTCACATGAGACAGAACTCATGAAAAGGCAAAGGGGGGAAAGTGAAGTGTTTAGTGCGGAGCACATCTCTCCCTTCACCCTCCCCCTCGGGACGCCGGACTGGCGGTCGTCGGCGCCACGACCACCAGCCCTCTCGGTCGGCAGGCTATCCGGAGCCCGCCTAGATGCCGCCGGTTAGAGTGAGCTATCCTACGGAATACTCCGCTGGGTCAGAACCAGCGTGGGTCGAGGATAGCCGGCCTTCCATCACCCGGATGCTCTTGCGTAAAACGCGTGCAGAGCAGCTTGCACGACGTCTTCTTAGGTCCCCCTCGCCGGTCCCCAGACCGACATATGAGGGGGACCCGAAACACTTAGAGGGCCAGGGCTTGGGCGATATCCGCCTCCCTGGCCCCCGCTCGACGGCGGTGGGCTTGCGCGTCTCTAACGCGCCCCGCCGCCTCCTTCTGCGAGATGGTGCACTCGCAGAAGTCGAGCATCGCCTTCCACGACTCGTCGTCGCCGAGCATCGATGCCACAACACTCGGCAACGACAAGTCGTTTCCTATTTTTGCGACGAGGACACGGCGCCACCCCTCCCATGCGGGGCAGGCGACGAGCGTATGCTCTGCCGTGTCCAAGTCGCAATCACAATGGTGGCACTCTGCCGTCGGCTCGGCTCTGATCCGGTGCAGGAACTCACCGAAGCAACCATGCCCAGTGAGAACCTGCGTGAGCCGGAAAGTGAGGCGTCCTCTGTCACGATTCACCCAATCCACAAGGACTGAGCGAATCGCCTCGACGGTCCTACGACCAGCCGAAGGATCGGCCAGCCGCCTGGACCATGATTCCAGCACGGACCGCCGAGATTGGGCCCTCCGCGCTCTGACCACACTGGGGCTGGGACGCGCCACGCCCCGGGCACGAAGGTCAGCCCGCCACTGATAGTCAGCGGCGAGCGCCTCCGCTTCCAGAACCCAAGGCGGCGTCCCAGCCAGTACACACGCCGCCTCGAAGGAGATGGTGCGATAACCACGAATGACCCTGACCGCGATGGTGCGTTGCGGCTTTTGCAGCAGCCTCGCCACCCCCACGGCCAGGGACTGGCCCCACACGGGCGCCCCGTATAGGGCCATTGATCGCACCACTCCTGTATAGAGACGGCGCGTCACCTGGTCAGGCCCCCCGATGTTGGGCAGAAGCCGGCTTAATGCGCCGGCCACCCCCAACAAACGAGGGACCAGGTTCTGAAAGTGAGCATATAATATAGGTAATTAAACCTTGGTCCTCACTCGTACGGGTGACCGTGAGAAATATATTTTTTGAAGTCGTCGTGGCCTAAAGGATATGACGTTCGGTGCATTCGTATTTATCGATGCGCCGGTGTTCGAATCCCACAGACGGATACCAATGTTTCTAAGCAATGTTTCTAATGAAATACGTACTTAACAATTATCACGATTGACTTCCGTGGTGAAGGAATAACATCTAACATCTATATAGGTATATATAAAAATAAATTGCTGTTCGTTAGTCTCGCTAAAACTCGAGAACGGCTGAACCAATTTGGCTAATTTTGGTCTTCAATTATTTGTGGAAGTCCAGAGAAGGTTTAAAAGGTAGATAAATATGAAAATGCTCGGAATTAAATAAAAATAACAATTTTGTTTTTCCTTTGATGTGTCCCCCGTCGGACGGATTCCTTTTTTTTGGTTTAAGTTTATTTTGTACAAAAGTTTATGTCTTTTATTTATCGATTGAGGCACTACGAAGTCTGCTGGGTCAGCTAGTCGTGTAATAAAAATGAAACCCGCAAAATTATAATTTGCGTAATTACTGGTGGTAGGATGTATTGTGAGTCCACACGGATAGGTACCACCACCCTGTCTATTTCTGTCGTGAAGCAGTAATGCGTTTCGGTTTGAACGGCGGGGCAGCCGTTGTTAAAAGTGAGATCTAAGAACTCGTGTCTCAAGGTGGGTGGCGGTATTTACGTTGTAGATGTCTATGGGCTGCGGTAGCCACTTAACACCAGGTGGGCCGAGAGCTCGTCCAACCATCTAAGCAATAAAAAAAGAAGATGTGTGGTGTCTTGAGACACCGGATAGGAACGAAGTTCCTTATTATAAAAATATTAATTTTAAGTTCTATTCTAAAATAATTATTCGAGTATACATTTTTTTATTATAAGTTTTGAATTGATAAAAAAAAAAAAAAAACTACTTTACAAAGTTATTAACTTTATTTTATTTACAATGATTTTATGAAATATATAGTAATAATATTATACAATGAAACAGCTATTTATATGAATAATAATAATAACCGTCATCACGTAGACTATACATTAGACACTGTATAGCCATCATACTAAGACTATACATAAATATATGTCCTTACGGATCCATCAGATCCAATAACTCTTGCATTATATACCTTCAGCTCTAACACTAGGAGCAGGCTGAGGAACCCCGGTAACCGTACTCGTCGAACTCGACAAAGAGGTCGACGTGCAACCTAACCCATGCATGAGTTTCTCGCCGGATCTTCTCAGCGGGTCGCGATTCCGATCCGGTAGTTGATTCATTCGCGAAGCAATTGCTCTTGAGTTGTTAGGTCTCCTTCGGAGGCGCTCGGGCAGTTCTTAGCAAATCCCACCCCTCCTGGCTGAGCCTTTGCTCGCCCACCTGTCCTGGTGAAGCTGGAAAGGCCTCCGGGCCACCAGTAATCTATCAAGCATAAAAAAAAAAACATAAATAATAAAACCTTACATTACGGACGTTTTTTCTCGGTTATGGTACCCCTCCGCATCGTCCCATAAGGAACTTCGTTCCAAAAATAACACGTTAGTTTTCACTAAACAGAAAATTTGCCAGTTTCAAAAGCACCGGCTTAAAAATAAGTAAAATCCAAAGACCCATTTAATTTCAGCTTCAAAACTTTAACTATAAAGTTTCGTTTCAAACAAACTGCTCTCCAAGCGACGATAAATTGTCCTAAGATAGTTGTTGCAAGCTGTTATACTCAGGAATGTGTGTGTTCGGAACAAAAATTCTTCGGTATGGAACAAGCAAATGTAAGCATTCAGAATGTTACATTTTCTTTACTAATAAAAATACTAATTTAAGCAAAACCATACATTTAAAAGTTAAAACTATTTAAAAATACGCTTTTATAGAAAATTTAACTAAAAAATGAAAAATATATAAAGTTTACAAAAACTAAAAAACACGCTTTATATAAAATTCAACTAAAAAATAGAAAATAAATTTTAATAAATTTAAATTGATGTTTGATGATTGAAATAGTATAAAATATATTTTATTTAAAATAAAGGCGTGGGGTACTTTTTAAGAAATTATTGAAATAATAACTCTTCTACTCATCTGTCAGAAAAATATTTATAACTAATAACACCATTTTTTTTTTTCGGGTAGAGGGCCGAACCTCCTACGAGGTCCCCGCGCAAAAGGGGCGCGCGGGGTATGTGAGACTCAACGATCTGCATGGTGTTGTGAGCAGACCGCGGGCCCAAGGATTTTAGGACCCACCCACTAAACGACTCCCCTGCACTCTTACACCCGACGTCCGATCCCCTCCGAGGTCAGAACCCGGATGAGGTAGGGGGGCTACCGCGGTCAACACTACAACCAGACGGCGCGGCTCACCCCAAGGACGCCCAGCCGACGGAGCCTTCGAGGCGAATCGAAGGCTCTGAAACGTCGGCCGTCTCGGTACGGCAGCCCGTCGGGCCGCCCAGACGGTTAACTAATAACACCATGCACCCCACGCTTTTTTTACAATAAAATATATTTTACACTATTTTCAATTTATTTTTTATTGCCCTTGTAGGCATACGAGCATACGGCCCACCTGATGGTGAGTGGTTACCGTCGCCCATGGACTTCAGCAATGCCAGGAGCAGAGCCAAGCCGCTGCCTACCGTTAAGTACTCTCAATAAGCCTCGTTTGAATTTATAAAAGAAGCGATACTAACTATAACATAATTTAATGCAATGCATTATGTTTAAACAAGCGCTGGTCGAAACGTATTTGCGTGTGATAGTCGTGCAGTATGAAGACATTACTGCAAGCTGTTCCGGATGCAGGCCGCGTGCTAATGAGCGAACAAGCGTGGTTGGTCTATAAGCTCTCTTACCATACATTTTGAACTTTGGATCTTAGATGATAATAGTTTGACAGGGTATTAATGCAGTGCGGGTGGGAATTAGACCTATTACCTCGCCTTCCTACTTTTATCATAGTGTTTTTCTTCTTCTCTGACCTAAGTACTCCTAACTTTTTTTTTATTGCCCTTGTAGGCAGTCGAGCATATGGCCCACTTGATGGTGAGTGGTTACCGTCGCCCATGGACTTCAGCAATACCAGGGGCAGAGCCAAGCCGCTGCTCGCCTTACCTAACGGAAAGTGAATGTAAAAACTATTACCAAATAAAAGGTGATTATGGTGCTGTATGTTTCTGTACACACAGACATATAGATTACATTTTACCCTTTGTAGGTGGCTGGAGGATCACATCCTTCCTTGAACTTCAGCTTTTTTTTCTACATTATTTGTATTTCGCTTAAAAAGCACACATTACATTTATCGCAAAGTCAATAGAAACACTTGTCTTGATCACATGTCTCAAAAAAGACTTCGCCATTGTGTTTATTACAACACTGGGTGGGTTTATAGAACCACAGAACACAGATCTATATGTACCTGAAAACACAACTATCTTCATTCTATCTACTATCTATATACTATCTTCCTAGTACTAGTATATATATAAATACAGTACGTACATACGTATGTAGGTACCGGTAATCAAGGAAATGTATTAAAAAATCTAGTCCGGGCTAAAACCTCTGGGACCTGGAAAAAACGGGTAGGATTTTTACATGGTAAAAAAACTAGTTGATTTAGTAAGAAAACTCAATTGAAGATCAGACGTAAAGTTAGTTTTGAACAAAATGTATCTCGTATTTTATTGGTCTATTGTTTTATCTTACTAGTTTGTATTAATTCAAATACAAGATATCGTTTCAAGTTATTCTAATAGTAGAAAACTTAGTTTATATCAACTTAGTTTTATATCAAAAAGATACGAAGGAATTTGAAAAATAAAATAAAAAAAAGCTACAAATTCAATTTACAAATCAGCGAAAATTAAAACTTTGAAGCGAAAAATCCGTGAAGCTTTCAGAATGATCAATCAAATTCATTGAAATTGCGTTAAAAGTTTTTTATTCATTATTTTCATAAGCTTGGCTATTAACAATAGGTTGCTTTTTCATTTGCATAGATGTGGGAGTGCGCACACATCCCATCTGATATTTAATTGGTTCTTGAGGTCATTGACACTACAATGCGAATTCCGCTAGTTTGACCTTGAGACATAAGGCTTTTGTCTCAACTAAATGATACAAAAGCTGTCCCACGCTTCAAGCGAGAATGCATTACAATTTAGAAGGAGAAACAGGCAATATAGTAGTGTTAGTTTTCTTAAAAATTAAAAGCGTGCATTTTATTTATTATATATTATATTAACGGCTGTCTGTTGTAGTGGTAAATGAAATGGTCACTACACATGGTCGCGCGTTCGAATCCCGCCAAGGGAAGATATTTGTATGATAAATATTAATGTATTTTCCAGGGTTATGGATGTATATTAAATATGTGTATGTGTATAATAAAAATCTTACATTTATTTCCGTTATCTGGTACCTGTAACACAAGTTCTTTACCAACTTATCACGGGACCAGTTAACGTGGCGTAATTGTTAGTAAATATTTATTTATATCTTTTTATTGCTTCGATGTGTGCACGAGCTCACAGCCCACCTGGTTTTTTTTTTTATTTTTTTTATGATTGAAATTTTACTGGTGGCCCGAAGGCCTTTCCAGTTTCACCAGGACAGGTGGTCGAGCAAAGGCTCAGCCAAGAGGGGTGGGATTTGCTAACAACTGCCCGAGCGCCTCCGAAGGAGACCTAACAACTCAAGAGCAATAGTTTCGCGAATGAATCTACTACCGGATCGGAATCGCGACCCGCTGAGAAGATCCGGCGAGAAACTCAGCGGGCTGATGCATGGGTTAGGTTGCACGTCGACCTCTTTGTCGAGTTCGACGAGTACGGTTACCGGGGTCCCTAAGCCTGCCCCTAGTATTAGAGCTGAAGGCATCTAATGCAAAGGTTATTGGATCTGATGGATCCGTAAGGACGTGTCTAGGGCGTCGACGGTGACTGGCTCCTGCATGATCAGGATTTGGGGAGTAGTCAGCGGCGGCAACGATAAGGCGATTATCATGACGCATAGCCTTATCGAAGTATCGTTCCGACGCTGACTTCATGTATTTCCGAATTGATTCGAGGCCCAGGTCGTCGTGTAGCTCAACGTTCCTCACGAACCACGGAGCCCCGACAGCTAACCTGCAAAAGCGGGATTGTAGGGATTGGAGGGTGTCTATGTGTGTGCGGGCCGCGAGAGCGAACACCACACTCGCGTAAGTCATGACGGGCCTTATGCAAGTTTTGTAAAGTGTCACCTTGTTCCGAAGGGACATTTTACTCCGCTTACAGATCATGGGGTAGAGTCTACCGAGAATAAACGCGGCACGGTCACGGACTGATTTTATATGCGGGCGGAATGTCATCGATGCATCCAGGGTAACGCCCAGGTACTTGACCTTCCTGGCCCAGGGTATGGGTTGTCTAAAGAGAGTAATCGGGGGTGTGAGATTCCTCCTCCTAATCCGGGAGGAAATCCGTGTGGAGCTTCCCCTCTGAAATAGCACCGCAGTACTTTTCGCTGGGTTGATGTCTATGCGCCATTTTCGGAACCACTGTCCTAGGGCTAGGGCAGCGCTCTGAAGCTTCTTCGCGATTAGGGACTTATTTCTACTAGAATAGTAAACAGTCGTGTCGTCGGCGAATAAAGCTAAATGGGTCGGCGGCGACCGGGGAATATCGTTGACGAATAAGCTAAATAGGAGGGGTGAGAGGACAGAGCCTTGCGGGACTCCAGCTGTGAGAGGTCGTGGGGAGGAGCGGGTTCCCTCGACTCGATATCGAAAAGAGCGGTTCGACAAGAAGTCCCGTATGATGAGCACGAGACTATCCGGCACGCCCATGTTGAATAGTTTGAAAATCAAACCGTTGTGCCAGACTTTGTCGAACGCTTTTGCGACGTCGAAGAAGAGAGCTCCCGTGTATAACGGTTTTGGTCGATTAAGCCCCACAAGAATGTGCTCCATGAGGCGGTGCACCTGTTGAACGCATGAGTGATTTGTACGGAATCCGAATTGTTCATCGATGAGAATGCCCTTGGATGAGACGAAGTCTCTGAGGCGTTTGTAGAGCAGACGCTCATATAGTTTGCCTAGAGACATGAGGAGGCTAATCGGGCGGTAGCTCGTCGGATGATTTTTTGGTTTACCGGGTTTATGTATGCCGATAACGTCCGCTTCTTTCCACACCGCGGGAAAGATACAGTTCGCCATAGCGGCATTGAAAATAGATGCCAACATCACGATGAGTTGGACGGGTAGAAGTTTAATAACGCGGTTAGATATACCGTCGGAACCGGGAGCCTTGCGAGGGCGTAGGTCTTTGATCAAGTTTTTAACTTCCATCGGGGTGACGGGTGGTAACGCATCCGAGGGTGGCAAGGAGGCTCTGCGTTCTACCTCACTGTCTACTAATTCTACATGAACAGGGTCCACGGATTGAGTGCTGGGCGTGCACTGGGTTTGCAATGTATCGGCCAGCAGCTCTGCTTTTTCGTCATCATCAAAGGCCGCGAGTCGGCCTGAGGGGCCTACGAGGGGGGGCATAGTTACTACCGTATCCGATTTGAGAGTACGAGCTAAGCGGTAGTAAGACCTTTGGGAGGGCGCGAGTCCTTCTAAGAAATCACACCATCTGGCATCTCGGACTTCGGCGATGCGAGACTTTACGTCGCGTTGTAGGGCACGCATTCGAATACGATTTTCCGCGGTAGGATACCTGTCGTAGGCGCGTATCGAGGCGTTCTTCGCTCTAAGGAGTTCCCTAATATCGTCGGACAATTTGAAGCGGTGAAGGAAGTCCTCCGCTACAACTTGTTTCGATGACCTATCTAATGTCGAGGTGATGTGTGATGTTAAGATGTCTATGGCTTCAGCGGTATCCTGAGGAGACGGGGTAGAGTCCGGGTTAAACGGGAGCGATGGTGGATCAGATTCAGCCAGGCTGATGCCCAGCGTGTGCCAATCCACCACAGTCCTCGTGACGGGAACGGAGTCGGGAGCGCGACCGAGCTTCATAACGACGGGACGGTGGTCTGAATCTAACTCTGAAACTACTTCGATCGAGTGTAAGCGCAGAGTTACGTTTTTTAATAACGCTATGTCGAGTATATCCGGGCGATGCGCGATATTTAGCGGGTAGTGAGTCGGGGTTAACGGAGCGACGATATCGAAGGCGAGATCATCGACTAACGCGTCAAGCCGCCTGCCATTCGGGGTTGTGGTGTGTGAGTTCCACCTGATGTGTTTACAATTTAGGTCGCCCGCCAGAATGACAGAGCTCCCCATACCGAGCAGCGCCTCAATATCACTGCTTAGAACGATCTTATCCGGTGGAAGATAAACGGACGCGATAACGATCGGCGCGTGTCCCGTCAGTGAGATTCGGCACACTGATGCTTCGATATTAGCGAGCGCGGGAGGATCGAGCGGGACGCAATGCAGGGCTCTTCTATAGTAAATAACGGTACCACCACCACGGGCAGAGAGCCTGTCGTTCCTGACCATGTTATAGTTCGCGATTTTAGGGTCACGGCGCGCGGGCTTAAGTAGGGTCTCCTGCACTAAGAAAATGTCAATTTGATGGTCACGCAAAAAATCACAAACCTGATCACGTTGATTTGCGAGACCGTAAGCGTTAAAAAATCCTATTGTTACGGATAAGGGTTTTATTCTACTAATGTACGCCATTGATTACCGGCGGAGTGAGGGGAGGACGTACGTATTTAACGACGCGTATACGTCAGCGTATTCTTGCACAACGGCGATGAAATGTTGTGCAGTGGAGGCGGCGCGAATGGCGTCACCCAAAGCGTTAACACGCTCAAAGTTGATCGACTGAAAAAAGTCAATCGCTAGAGCGAGATTTTCGGACGCGGTCGGAGGGCAGGTCGCGGGGGAGGGACGTATCGCGGGGGCGGGACGAGTCGCGGGGGAGAGAGTTGTAGCCGTGTTCGTGTACGGCAACGGTTTAGCCCAAGCCGAGACGCTGGGCACCGACGCCGGCACGAAAGCAGGCTTAGCCTTCGGCACAGAGGGTACCGTGGCTTTGATGTCTGGGCCGGAAGCTCGGAGGCGGTTTTGGCGGGCGACGCGGCGATTTATTTTCGGGGCTCGGGGGCATCCGCGGTAATTTGCGGGGTGACCCTGTGTTCGACACAGGACGCAGCTAGGCGGTTCCGTCGCGGTTTTTTGATCGCGAGTGCATAGGGCCGTGGCGTGATCGCCTAAACATTTGACGCATCGGGGGCGCGCGTGACAGTTACGGGAAGAGTGCCCATACAATTGACAGTTATGGCACTGGCTAGGAGTGCCTTTTTTATGGGGGGCTTCGACAGCGATACCAGAGAGCCTACAGACGGTCTGTGTGTTAAAGATTTTCTTACCCTCGGGGGTAGGCTGGAGAGCGACTAGAACCATATTATATGGCTCCCTACCGCGACCGGTGTGCATACGGTGCACAGAATTCACTGGTAGGCCTTGTTCTAACAGGTCGGCTTTTACGAGCTCTACATCTAACTCTTTAGGGATTCCGCGTATTACAACGCGGAGTTCGCGCTCCTCCTGAAGCGTATAAGTGTGGAAGCTTATACGCTCCTTACGGAGGTAAGAGGTGAGGGCCCTATGGTCATCAGATGAATGCACCTTTATTTGGATGCCGTTCGCGAGGTTACGGGCATTCGTGAAATTGATATTTTTGGCCTTAAGGGCCAGGGAAACTCGATCCCAAGCTGCCTTCTCTTGAAGGATTACCGGAGGAGGGGACTGGGTTTTATTTTGTGCCACCGGACGCGGCGACGGACTGGCACGGGCTGGAGGCGCAACGGGAGTCTGGGGGCGGGGGCGCGACGCGTTCGCGGCTTTGCTAATTTTAGCGGCCGCGGGAGCTCGAGACTCCGCGGCACGCTTCTTACCCTTTTGTACCAGGGTAAATCCATCCGTCGATGAGGCGGGGGCGAGGTCGACCTCCATCTCCGAGTCAGAGTCGGAGGAAAGGAGGCGGGCGCCGGTGACCTACGAGCAGGTGTTTTGGAGGGCGCGACCGAGGCCGCGGATGATCGCACAGCTGGAACGGTGGCCACGGCGGACGACGCAGCAGTTTTACTCGCCAGTATAGGCGACGCGGGAACGGCAGGCACGACGGAGGTTGCGGTGCTCGATGTAGAAGCTTTGCACGCAGGTACAGGCGACGCAGGAGCAGCGAGCACGGCGGAGTCTTCGAGAGAGCTCGCAGTGTGATTGGCCTTGAAAGCCAGAAACTCTGAGGCGAGCTGTGGATGACGAAGTCGGAGGAATTCCGCGAACACAGCGTCCATGATCGCTGAGTGCCCAGGTGGGGCGGCCCCGGGTCTTGAAGACACTCGCCTTGCGGCGAGGCCCCAACTTCTCGGACCTGAGCGGTTTTATTGAACACAGGTGGCGATGCGGCACGATTACTACAGGACAAAGAAAAAACACAACAAAACGGAAATAACAAAAAGAAACAAAACAATTAAACACTTCCAGGAAAGCAGTTTGTCGGCAGATGTACCACGAACACAGAAATAACGAAAGGAAACAAAACAAATAAAAACTTCCAGGAAAAAACACTTGGTCGGCAGATGTACCACGAACACAGGCCGCGCGAACAATGGCCGGGCTAACAAAAGCCGGGCGAACAAAGGCCGGGCGATCGAGTGGTCGATGGGCACGTCCGCACGTGACGGGTGCCTCTATCGGAATGACCACCTGGTTTTAAGTGGTTACCGGAGCCCATAGACATCTACAACGTAAATACCCACTTTAAGACATGAGTTCTAAGGTCCCCACTTTTAACAGTACAACGGCTGACTCGCCCTTTAAACCGAAACGCTATACTGCTTCACGGCAGAAATAGGCAGGTCGGTGGTACCTACCCGTGCGGACTCACAAGACGTCTTTCCACCAGTAATAGTTTTAGATATTAAATAAATTAACTACCACGGTCTTAGAGTAGTGATGAAACCTTAGAGAGTTATGACCATTATTCCTACTATTACTGCCGCTATTACTACTAATACTTCCATAACATCTGACCGTTGACTTATTTCCCCACAAGCTTTCCTGCTTTGAATACTATAAATACAGGCTACATCTTACTGGTATTTTTTTTACACAACAGAAAATTAAGGGATCCCTACCCGCACAACAGGTTTGTGGGAGTTGAATCTCACCAAAAACCCCTGCCGCTCACAGCCGGCGCCCTACCCCGGACCGGGCCGGAGTCCATTCAGGACCATTGAGACGGCAGGACAGGGTCGACTTAGAGCATCATATTACATCCATCCCGCACATTCTACTGGTCTTTTTTTTTATTGCTTATATGGTTGGACGAGCTCACATCCCACCTGGTGTTAAGTAGTAACTGGAGCCCATAGACATCTAGAACGTAAATGCGCCACCCACCTTGAGATGTAAGATCTCAGTATAGTTACAACGGCTGCTCTACCCTTCAAGCCGAAACGCATTACTACTTCACGGCAGAAATAGGTAAGCCGGTGGTACATACCCGTGCAGACTCACAAAAGGTTCTACCACCAGTAATTACGCAAATTATAATTTTGCGGGTTTCATTTTTATTACACGATGTTATTCCATTACCGTGGAAGTCAATCGTGAACATTTGTTGAGTTCGTGTTTCATTAGAAAAATTGGTACCCGTCTGGGATTCGAACACCGTTGCATCACTCAACACGAATGCACCGGACGTCTTATCCTTTAGGCCACGACGTCTCTAAGCTATTCTTAGGATATATTGCCACACGTCATACACACAGATATCACCATTCTGTTTGCACACCAAAAGGGAACCACCAATATCCCTTAGGCTAAGCACGTCGGGATCCGCATAAATGCCCTATAATATTCAGAGTCCCGTATGGGTTGCCTCCTCGCGTTTGTTTTGCTCATAATGTGAAAAGTTTTAAAGTTTCCACGTAAATCTAGCTTCAACTTAAAGCAATAAGTTTATTATTGTAACACGAACACGTAATTGGCTTTATGGGCTCATTTAGTCTTCGATGTTTCGGTGTAGGCATATTTTGTTTCAAGTAAACGATGGGCGAACATTCGGTAAGTGATTTTTTTATTGAGTAGAAGGGTGGACGAGTTCACAGCCGACTAACAGCCCAGTGACCAATTAACACCAGGTGGGCTGTGAGTTCATCCACCCATCTATGCAATAATAAGAAAAACCTGGTGTTACGTAGTTACCGGAGGCCATAGACATCTACAACGTAAATGCCGCCACCCACCTTGAGATATAAGTTCCAAGGTCTCAGTATAGCTAGCTATAACGGCTGCCCCACCCTTCAAACCGAAACGCATTACTGCTTCACGGCAGAAATAGGTAGAGTGGTGGTACCTACCCGCTCGGACTTACAAAAGGGACCACCAGTACCACTAGTAATTACGCAAATTATAATTTTGTGAGTTTGATTTTTATTACACATTGTTATTCCTTCACCGTGAAAGTCAATCGTAAAAATTTGTTGAGTAGGTATTTCATTAGAAAATTTGGTACCCGCCTGAGATTCGAACATCGGTGTATCGCTCAACACGAATGCACCGGACGTCTTATCCTTTAGGCCACGACGACTTCAAGACGCTCCGTATTACGTGGACCGCATTTCGGACTAACGTATCAATTTTGCAGGAGCTAAATATCTCATCGCGGCTGTCATCCGAGTGTCTTCGCAGAGTCCTTGAATACTTCGGTGACATTGCACGGAAGGATGGTAGCAATATCGAGAGGCTCATTGTGGCCGGCAAGGTGGATGGAAAAAGGCCTCGAGGGTGCAGCCTAATACGTTGGCCCGACCAGATCCGCACAAAACCGCGACAAAGATCATGCGCGCGAAAGTGATACAAAAGGGTGGTCACGACCCTCAGCAGTGAGGAAAACGTCGCAAGGAGTGTTATTGAAATTGTAATCCACTCTCATAATAAACAAATATTCATTCCTTAATTATCATTAGGGTGATAAAATATCTAAGTATATTGGAATATAAATCATATGGTGATTTCATATTGTGTTTAACGGTATATATATATTTATTGTATGTATGTATTTTCTTTAATAATATGTTGTTAATAGTAAACCGCAACATACCAGCTGTATCTTTATCTATCCATAATTTCGGGTAATTAAACGGTTGTGTGGAAGAGATCGCTTTTAGCGATAAGACCGCTTATTGTACAAACCTATCTGCTTGTTGACTGTTTTCTGATGTTAATTGTGTTTTGGTGTGCAATAAAGTATGTTCTTTCTCTTTCTCTCTCTCTCTCGCTATACTGTTAAAATTTGTCAAATAAAGCTATTTTAGAAATCCTTATGTTAATTTAAAAGCATATTAAATATTCATGAAGCTACAAAACATTTTTAAAAATGGCCAAGAAAATATGACTGCAAAAATTCTTTTTCAATTCTATAAAAAGCCTTTATGGAACAACATTGATATGTACTTTGATTGAAAGACCTCAAATCCCAGAGCAAAGCTCCGTTAAAAAGCGCGCTTATTCAAAAGAGAAAATCCTACGTATTTCAATTTAGGAAACCTAAACAAAAAACCGATATCTGTGTACTAAATAAATAATTTATTATCCAATTTAGCGTTTACCTGCCTATCCGTGAGGATTCTGTGCGCCCTAAGGGACATCGGAATGTTTTTTCACTAAAACCTAAGCAATATTTTAGCCTAAAAGCTTTGGGTTACGATAATTTCATTACTGAAACAAGTTTAAGCTCTATAGATTTTTATGTTAAAATGTATTATTTACTCGTAGGGTGTATTTTTATAGCCTTTATAGACTAACATACGTCCCACCTAATGGTAAGTGGTTACTGTCACTCATAACGTCAGCAATGTCAGGGGCATAGCTAAGTAACTGCCTACCAGTCGCTGCGTGTTGTAAGCTCGCTGGAGTACTTACCATTATTCTACCTATTTCTATCGCGAAGCCGACATGTGCTCCGGTGCAAGGAGTGGGATAACCATTACATTATACATTTTAATTCGATTTCATGGTTTATTTCTGGTGGTAGGACCTTTTGTGAGTTCGCACATCCCAGGTATCCCATCCCAACATCTCGCCTATTTCTGCCGTGAAGCAGTAATGTGTTTCGGTTTGAAGGGTGGGGCAGCCGTTGTAACTATACTGGACCTTAGAACTCAAGGTGGATGGTGGCATTTACGTTGTAGATGTCTATAGGCTCCAGTAATCACTTAACACCAGGTGGGCTGTGAGCTCGTCCACTCATTTAAGCAATATAAAAAAAATCATGTCTATAATATACCATATTCATGGTAAACACTTAGCAAAAAGCGGAATATCAGTTCATCAATTAATGACGATCGGAAAACTCCCAAAAATCTTTTCTAAATGCTCAGCAATTTTGAGTTCAGCTTAATTTTTCACCGAGGTCACAAATCAATAAGCTCAAAACATTTCTAAGATATCTTTAGTTAGAGTAAAAATGGTTTTAATAGATTTTTTACTGTCACACTCGGTCCCGTGAAGTGGCCACGTAATTGATTGGAATCGAGCGTGAAAATACTGTCAGTTGGTTATTTATAGATCTCGAAGAAGAGTCCCTTTTTAGGTTTGAAAAAAGTCCTTCGAAGGAGCGCGTGAACAACGTTTTTAAATTATTTTTTTCATTTTGTAGTAGACAAGAAAGAGTAAAGAGAGTATACAACTCGGTAAAGAAAAAAAAATTAACGCAATGTGGCAAATTTAAATTACGGCTCAAGGTTTCATTGGCATTTCTTTTCGAAGTATCCTTTAAAAGCGGGTAAACGGGGACATTGACATTACTTTTTTTTTATTCCCCTTGTAGACAGACGAGCATGCGGCCCACCTGATGGTGAGTGGTTACCGTCGCCCATGGAATTCAGCCATGTCAGGGGCAGAGCCAAGCCGCTGCCTACCACTTTTGCTTGTAGCAATTCCATAAAATAAGCATATTATTATCATCTATTTTCCCGGACTTTAGCGGCGATTGAGACTAAGTGAATTTCTTGCTTATTTGTAGTTATAACTTGACTGGTATACGCCTAAGTCGGCTAGTTTATAAATCATTTGAGAAATTACCGATAAACCATACAAATTTGAATTTATACTGTAAAAACCTTCAAGCGAACGAAGGAAAAACCATTTTTTTTATTTTTTTTTTATTGCTTAGGTGGGTGGACGAGCTCACAGCCCACATGGTGTTAAGTGGTTACTGGAACCCATAGACATCCACAACGTAAATGCGCCACCCACCTTGAGATACAAGTTCTAAGGTCTCAAGTATAGTAACGACGGCTGCCCCACCCTTCAAACCGAAACGCATTACTGCTTCACGGCAGAAATAGGCAGGGTGGTGGTACCCACCCGCGTGGACTCACAAGAGGTCCTACCACCAGTAATTACGCAAATTATAATTTTGCGGGTTTCATTTTTATTACACGATGTTATTCCTTCACCGTGGAAGTCAATCGTGAACATTTGTTGAGTACGTATTTCATTTGAAAAATTGGTACCCGCCTGCGGGATTCGAACACCGGTGCATCGCTTCAACCCGAATGCACCGGACGTCTTATCCGTTAGGCCACGACGACTACTAAAACCTTCAACTACTTGCCATCCTGACCAAGATGGCAAGTAGTTTATTCCCGGATCGCTTTCATAAACGGTATGTTTATTACCTGTTTAATTGTTCTTGTAATGTGTGATGAAGTAACTCTTTCAGGGAAATTTATTTGGTTACTACCCCAAAGAGTTCTTGGTATGTTAAGGAAATAAAATTACGCTACTTAGTATTTAGTTAGCTCTATACGGTCCCTTTAACGAGTGCAAGAAGGATCGTGGTACGTAAGGAATGGTCACGTCTGGTGAAGCGCTATGATGACCACGACCAATCTACCAAGAGTACATACGACTGAGAAGAACTTAGTATTTATGAAAAAAAAAATGGAATTTCACCGCGTTGAGTTTGGGTTTTTATTGAAGACTAGCTGACCCGGCAGACTTCGTAGTGCCTCAATCCATAAACAAAAGACCTAAACTTTTGTATAAAATAAACATAATACGAACAAAAGGAATCCGTCCGACGGGGGACACATCAAAGGAAAAACAAAATTGTTATTTCTATTTAATTCCAAGCATTTTCATATTCAAAGCTTCTCTGGACTTCCACAACTAATTCAAGACCAAAATTAGCCAAATCGGTCCAGCCGTTCTTAAATTTTAGCGAGACTAACGAACAGCAATTCATTTTTATATATATAGATGAATAGATGAATTACACCCGTGTGTTTGGATCAGAGATACAAAGCAACGCTGTTAAGTCACAAAAGCCGAGAGTGTATGTATGAGCCGTTACCGAAGTACAAACCTTAAATAACATATGTAGCGCGCACACAACGCATATTCTTAACAAGCACCCTCAAAAGCGTAAGTCTGGTAAAAACAGGAATTTCGCACAAGTGAACACTTGTAACGTAAGGACCATTAACGAGCCGAGTTTTGCGGCAACAAACTTTTTGCGGGGGCAAAATTCTGGCCCTCAATCTTGATAACTCTTTACGGTCGAGGACATGATTTAGAATTGTTCAGATTCCTTTTGCAAACGATAATTTTTGTGAGATACGAACAATTCTTGTTACATCACAGTCGGACGTTCAGAGATCCGTGATAATGTCTCGTTTTTTTACTTTTACTTTGAAGCGGGTTTTAATTTTGGCGTATCAGATGAAAAGTAAAGGTATTCCAGTTTTTGTTTATTGCTTAGATCGATGGATGAGACTAGGACAATTGTTAGTTGATTACCAGATATCAACAACGTAAAATCCTTATTAAATATGAGATATGAGTTCTAAGTCTCAGTGTTATAGTACAACGGCCGCCCTTCTAACCGAAACGCATTACTGCTTCTCGGCAGAATTAGGCTAAGTGGTGCTACCTCCTACCCGGGTAGAAGCTAAAGACGTCTTACTACCAATAATGTTATTAGCATTAGAGAAAGCCATAGCAAAGCGTAATCGGATTTAGCTAGTTTAATGAAAAGTAAATAAATCTTTAACAGAAAATCCAGAAATATAATGGTTAGTTGTTTTAATCCGTTATCAGGGTGCATTAAAACGCCCTCTTTTTTCTGATCGTTTTTGTATCCATTAAAATATATATTCATGCAGAATTTTTACGTTTTTAGTTAGTAAAAAATGACTGCGAAAAATAATTTGACATAATCCCTTCTACGCTTTGAACAAAATATTAACAGAGTTGTTTTCAATAAGTTTGACTATGTCCCGAATCATGAGCGACTATGACCACACACTACCGTCCGGTTCGTATTCTGGTTTGCTATTAATAAAATACATATTTTTTTTTATTTTTTTTTTATTGCTTAGATGGTTGGACGAGCTCACAGCCCACCTGGTGTTAAGTGGTTACTGGAGCCCATAGACATCTACAACGTAAATGCGCCACCCACCTTGAGATATAAGTTCTAAGGGTCTCAGTATAGTTACAACGGCTGCCCCACCCTTCAAACCGAAACGCATTACTGCTTCACGGCAGAAATAGGCAGGGTGGTAGTACCTACCCGTGCGGACTCACAAGAGGTCCTACCACCAGTAAAAAATATAATAAATATAAGTATTAATGTCTAAAATAAGAAAAAATGTAATTCTCACAACTATTTCCACGATATTGTCCAACAATATATTCATTTTTAGTTCCGCTTACAATACAAATCGCGTCTAAAAATATATAAAATATATTTCCAACGAAACATTGTAAGCGAAACGTTGTAACCATAAGTAGAAATAATCCGGAAAGTGTCACGAAAGAGCTCAGCATGCCAGCCGCTCTCCCGCAAGACCACTTAATGACTCAAATGGAAAAACTTTTTCTCTTACGACTTAATAAAAAAAAAAAACCTACTAAGAATGCTTTGTTTCCGGTACAAATTGGTTTTTCTACTTTTATTTGAATGAATTAAACGTAATGTCTTTTGGTTTCTGTACGTTTTATTATTATGCGAGATCTAATGTTTTTTGGATGCTATAATTATTTGTTTTAAGTTAAGTTTGCGATTATTATCTAACAGTTAATAGCTGTACAGAAAATGTTACATTACATACAACTAAGTTACATTAGTTGGCTGTGATCTAAGCTTCAAGCTAGTTACGAACACATGAGTAAATTTACAGTTTTTCTTAAATTACAGATTCCTTAATTCCTTTACTACTTTCTGGCCTTTCAAAAATTTTTGTGAAATAAATGCATCAGATTTCATAGTACACATATGCCACCACCCTGCCTATTTCTACCGTGGAGCAGCTCTGTTTGAAGGGTAGCCGTTGTAATGTTAAAAGTGAGACCTTAAAACTCATACCTCAATGTGAATGGTTCAGCATTGTAGATTTTTATAGGTCCCCGTAACCACCGAACACCAGTTGGGTTGCGAGTTCGTCCACTTATTTACGCAATATATAGTATATAGCACCTAATATATGAACCTCTAAGTATCATATACTGACATTATATTTCTCATTGAAAATCTAAAGTACCGTTTCTAATTACACCAAGATCATATTAAACATGAAACCCAAACAGACCAGAGTTTTAGTGGTAATAAATGTTACGTTTCATACAATATTTCTCATAATACGAGAGGGCATTTAGGTAATAATCACCCTCGGAGGTTATAAGAACTTAATTCCCTTAATATCCACTTTTATACGCAATAAAGGTTTAACTGGGTTGTCGGGCGGCGGATGTCAATCTTTTGCCATTTAATTAATTTGTGGGAAAGAGTTGGCATTTAATCGGATTGTTTCTTGTATGGTATTGAGAATACAAATAAGCCTTTTGTCCTTCGTTGTCTCATTATTGAGGACAAATTTGAGCATCCTGCTAATAGATTTCTTCTCCATTAATTAATCTGTTCGATTTCCGTCGGTAGAGCTCTCGTCAGCAATTGGTCGTAAAAGATTTTCAAGCACAAACTTTTGTTTGTGGTATCTGTTATTTTTCGTAACCTTGTGGTTTATAAGCAGATATTAATCAACAATTCTACTATTTCTGCCGTGAAGCAGTAATGCGTTTCGGTTTGAAGGGCGGGGCAGCCGTGTAACTATACTGAGACCTTAGAACTTATGTCTCAAGGTGGGTGGCGGCATTTACGTTGTAGATATCTATGGGCTCCAGTAACCACTTAACACCAGGTGGGCTGTAAGCTCGTCCACCCATCTGAGCAATAAAAAAAAAAATTATTGTCTTTGAAGTAAATTGAGGTACTATGAAAGTACACCTCTTGTATCATTACAAAAATGATTAAATGTGGAATGGACTATTGTTTTATGATGGAAAATACGTGCCAAACGATGATCAAACTGCATACGCTCTCAACCTGCTCAGCCCTTGATAATGATGCAAATACAATCTAATACAATCCAATATATACCTACGCCCAGGTAAAAACCACGTCATAATTTAGGTCAGATAGCTAAGCAATTCCAGAAAGGAACTTATTATTACCTATATAATATGATAGAGCATATTGTACGCTTGCACGTGTAGTGCCAATTTACGTCCTAATTACAGAATTAACATCTTAACTTCATGTCCCAAAGTGGTATAGAGTGGTGGTGGTCCCGCTTTGAAGTCTATGAGATTCAGTATGAAATAAAATATTTTTCACCAGATCGACAGTGAGATTGCTAACCCGTTTGCAGCCACGATAAAAAAATATGCCACTTTACTAGTATTCAAGAATGTTCTAAATTAGGTTTTACTGTCGTACCAAAGTTTGAGAATCCACATTATTTAGGTGCTTGAAGACATTCGCGAGATAGACACAGCTGCTAGTTGTCATTATGCAGAACCCTTTTTTGTTATAGCACAGCAATACTGAGTACCATTAAATAAATTATAATAGGTTTTTTTTGCCGGAGAGCCGCTTAACTAATATTATTATAGTTACTAGAGGTCCCGCAGTAGTCGAAATTCGACTATAATTCATTGGAATTGTAAGTTTGTACACTATTATGATTCTATTTTATATTTCTGTAATCACAAATTTCGCCAAAACTACACTATAAAAAATATTAACGAAAACAATCAATATTTAATCTCAATTTGACAACAAACGTCAAGAACAAAAGTTTGACAACAAATAGTATGCATGCGTGTGTGCGTCAAATAAATGGTATGTAGTTGTGTAATGTTTTCTTTATTGATTTAATGTATATTTTATGCATTATTTAAAAAAAATATTAGCATTGTGCACTTCAGTGCGCAATTTTCGTAAAAAGGGATACCAAGTTTTTGCTTCACGTATTAATATATAGATATTGTTATAAAAACGGACTTGGTTTTAAGTGACAAATTTAAACAGTGTTTTGTTATAGTATCATTTTTATATTAGATTTTAAAAGTATCCTGTTTTACAGTAGTTTTTATAAGAAAAATTTCGTATCATTTATCTCAATTTCGATGTCGAACTCAACTGATTTCTGAAGTATTATTGTATTCTTCAAATTCATTTTCTGTAACTTTTACGCTCTCTGTGGTTGGAAAGTCAGTATCATTATCATTTGATGTTACAGTATAATTTCTCTGAAGATCTAACTTATCATTTCGTGCCGTAGTATCAGAAAATGGACAAGTTGGTTGGGTTTTATCGTTACTCACGTTTTCTGTGTGATTTAAGTTATTACTTTTATCTTCAAGCGATATAATACCACCAAATAATACGTTTGCCATTTCCATGCTCGTGTTGTTTTGTTCTTCGATTTTTTTCGACAAAATGTTGATCAATTCATTATAATTATTAACTTTGTTCATTACACTTGGTTTGTCATCACTGTTCTGGTTATAAATATTGGTTCTGTTCATTTCGGTAGTTTTGTTAATGATACTGTGATAATAAGAATGATTCAGCTTATTGGGGTTTAAGATATTGCTATTGTTGATTTCTATATTAATTTCAACATCAGTGTTGTTGCCATCGAATGATTTTTCAAGCAAATTTTCAATTAATGTTTCTATAGATAAAGTTGTATTTTGTATAGCTGCGTCTATCGTTCCTACATTGTACACGGTCTTTAAATCTACTTTACTAATGTTACCTAAATCTCTTTTGAAGTATTTAGACTGACCATTACGATTTACTTCATTTTCTTGATTTGTAGTCATAAAAAACTTATTACTTTTTAATGGTGCGTTATCGTTATTATTCTGAAATACAAATTGTCCATTGACCTTATTATATTTCTTCAGTGGCCATCGCGTTTTTAGAAGGTCAATGTTTTCGTGTCTCAAGGCGTCTGATTTCATGTTTTTCACTTGATCTCGTACGTTGTATCTCAATTCGACTCTGGGCGTTTTTCTAGATTTTAATAACGCCTTATACTTGTCTTTGAAAGGATCAGGGCGGAGTTCTTTCACGAAATCCGTTTCTGGGATAGCTGAAAGTTATTTTTTGGAAAGTCATAATGCGAAAAATAAACATTTCTACTTTGGCTTTGATAAAAAACTATTTACTGTAAATTTTATCAAAATAAGCACCGATTGCGTGAAACACATCTTTTTGCTATCGACGCACAAATTTAAATGCTTAAAGTGTGAGTTTGGTATTTAAAAAAAAAGGCGTCTAAACTAAGTATTTGTTACCAAATTTACAATTACTTAGCTGTTAGCTTTACCCATGGATTTCGGATGGATCGACAATTTATTTATTTATTTATTTAGTTTACTTACAGACAATGACTAAAATACCAAGTTTTGTGGATTTCTATTGAGATATTGTTATTTTTAACTAAATTGTATCAGTTAAAAGCTCACCAATGATATTTTCAGGAACATGATCTCTTATAAATAACTCCGTTACTGCGTTGCTCTTTTGTTCAACAACAAACATATTAGCTCGTGTTCTATCACCATCACTGCCAATATTTGACACAATACGATCTCTGTTACTGACGTCTCTTTTGAAGCAGCCATTCGGATAGCAGTAAGTTGGTTGGTCGGCACACATTTGCACACACACGCAGATCGGTTGAGTATTGTGGAATTCAGTGAAAATTATGTTAAAGAACTGCTCTACTAAAGCGGCTTTGTTTGATCCTTCGCAGCTGGTTGTAGATTTCCAATTTAATAACTGGTTTTTGGTACCTGTAATCAGATATTTATTAATATATTTTATTTCCAAATAATATTTCAATTTATGGTATGCGCCTTAGAAATATCATTTTGATTGAGAAAAAAATTTAATTTCCTCAGAAAAATTGGCCCTTAAATTAGTTTAAGACGGTTTCAGGGGTAGAGTAGCAACAATTCAATACGAGTGAAGCTGCGATGTAGATCATAATGCCGTCAATTCTATATTTACTTGAAAAGCCTATTATTCTATTATAGAAACATCTGAATTCTATTTTTATTTAAATATCATTGTCTGGATTGAGTCCGACTAGTACATAAAATAAGAACTCGAAAGAAAGAGACTACTTAGTAAGTAATTGACAATTTACATAAATAGAAAAAATATATAATCAGATTTATAAACCTGCATTAAGCTTTACAGACCTCGTGTTAGATACAGAAACAAGTAAGCACATATTATAATCTTCATTATCTTCTTTCACTAACTGTTTTCTAACTAATTACAAAACACTCGCTGCATCCACTCAGTGTAAAGTGAAATGCGTTACAAATTCGAAACAACAGCATTGTTGAAGCATCCTGTTTAAATTTTTTCATCGGATGAAAATGTTTGTACGTTTGTTTAAAATGCTATCCGTGTGAAATCTCTTGGATAGCTTGACCAAATTGATAAACGTTTGTGAATGATTGTACAATACCAAATGCCTATAAGCTCCATATATTACATATTAGCATTCTATGTCTTCTTTTTTTATTGCTTACCTAGGTGCTCGAGCTCACGGCCCACCTGATATTAAGTGGTTACCGGAGCCCATAATATTTGTGTGTAACTCCGGCCTCTCGCTATTATTTTTACTAATCCATTGAGTATCTATGGTAGGGGGGAAAAGATACCCAAAAGGTCTCTGTCGAATGATAAGACTATGCGAGATTCACGTTGTATGAACGTGAGAAAATATAATTGCATAACTACATCTAATACGGCATGTCGTATACCCAGTCTGTTTCTTTTTCTCCAATCGTGCTTCTCATGTCCGAGGGCCCATTATTCTCTTCCTCAAGATGTTGCGCGTCTTATCTTATCTTTGGCATTCCCATTGGAAGGACAGGGCAGCCGTTTTATGATAATATCGTTTTGGTAGTTTATGACCCCAAGATGGTGGCATATTAATGTCTATTTACCATAAATATTTACGCAAATTAGACATTTTTATTTAAATCAATAAACATATAACCATTTTCATTCATCATTTAATCATTAAGTCTGAAATATGCCGACAGGAATAGTGAATAGTATGAAATAATGTCCTGACAAACAAAAGAAAGTCCTCCATCATATTCATCTTTTGGGATTCTGTCGTAAAACTTAATAACATCGACGAACGCTTTTGTACACGTTTTTGGGTTATATCGTTCAGGATATCCTAAATCTAGTTCCGTAGTATTTGAAAACACAGCGATATTTAGTTAGGATGAAAGCGCGTAGTTTTGACAAAATATATAAGCTTCAAAACACGGGAATACACTGCTATGAATTATCAAATATTGTATCTCCAGACGGGTTAGCCACAACCATATTGCTTGTTTTTGCTGGAAAGTGATTAGTGCTTTGGTTTGGTTCCTTAATTAAATTTATAGAATTGAGCCTGCGACGGTCCAAGATGGGTGCTACAATTCACTTTTCGGCATTATGTGCTTCGATAACCGCTTAAGACAAGTCGGGCTTCAAATATTTATTAATGTTTTTCATATGAATAGATTTCGAAGCGTCAATAAACTTAAAAAAAGGTTTTTAAGGTTTATAGATATTCTTTTCATAAACCAAATTGACTTGCTACGTTAAATAGGATAAACATTTATGTTTGGTTTTCAGATAATTGGAAGCTCTTTTATTATTCAACGAAAACATGACGGAGCAAACATCATTAAGTAAATTATAATATTTTTAGCAACTGCTTAATAATTTAAATAAATAAAAAAAATACAAAAGTGGGCAGGAACGATCGACACAGAATATTAAATCTAAGACAAGTGAACGCTGCGCGCGCTTCCAGCAAAAGTGATCCGAGGTGGCGTGATGTCCCCGCTGGTCGGTCGGTTGCCCCTCCAGATGACGAGTTGCCCCTCCAGATGACGTCACGAGTCCACGTGAGTGCTCGTCGTCAATGGCTCCGCCCATCGACTTTGACTTAAGAGGGAGTCGCCTCTAATACGGCCTCTCCTGACTGGTGGACGTCCACGTTCACCTCGATGTCATGACCGTCTTCAATCTCTGACGATGCAGGACTCACTGTGTGCACAGCGTTGCTATCGGGGTGTTCTATGATATCGTCATAGAAATAGATTGTTTGCATTACAATCATGATTTTGGTACCATGAACCATTAGTAAAAGTTAGTAGTTTTTGTGAGCATTTTACATCACATTTCAGTGCGTTCATGTATAGTAGGCTCTTGTTGAGTTACGTTAGATGTACTGACGACACGGCACTGTTACCATATCGGGTGTATAATATACTGTGAGAGTAAAGTCTGGTTGACATGGCCAAGTTAACATGTCAAGCTAATACACTCGTAACGTGAACTGCGTTACCACGTCACACCTTTACGTGAACTTTGTTACCACGTCACAACATATACGTGAACTATGTTACCACGGTACAACATCTACGTGAACTATGTTACCACGTAAATCTCTGCGTGAACTATGTTACCACGTTACAACATCTACGTGAACTATGTTACCACGTAAATCTCTGCGTGAACTATGTTACCACGTTACAACATCTACGTGAACTATGTTACCACGTAAATCTCTGCGTGAACTATGTTACCACGTTACAACATCTACGTGAACTATGTTACCACGTAAATCTCTGCGTGAACTATGTTACCACGTTACAACATCTACGTGAACTATGTTACCACGTAAATCTCTGCGTGAACTATGTTACCACGTTACAACATCTACATGAACTATGTTACCACGTAAATCTCTGGAAGCATGCAGTCAACCCCAAGAATGTTTGACATTACGCGTCACTGGTGACTCAACTAGTGCCTGAACCCTACGAGGACTCGGCCTAGCCTGACCTCCACCAAAAATTAAATCAAATCGTGAATCTGTAGACTAGCGTTCGCGAGTCAACCAGAGGGCCCATTATGCCCCGTATCATTATTAAAGTTCCGAGTTTGTCAGTCAGAACTCTGACCATCTTAAGACATAGCAACGATCTCCTGGCGCACTCGACGTATGAGGCAAAGCAATCTGATGCTAATTGCATAGCATTATAAAGAATATTGGCATACTCTAACTTTCGCGGACACAACGGCTTAAAGTCTTTTACGAAGTTACCCCACGTCCGGTCACTAGACAATCACACGTGTAACCAAGTACGCTCATCACCCTTAAGACAGCCCAAAACTCGTGACAAATACTCAGTGCCTTCCCAGTTAAGGATCTAACCCATTCTACTTCCTTACACATTGTGTCTATCTATTGCACGGCAGGGTAAAACTTAGAAATAAGGTAACCATGAGCTCGATCTGAATTTACGAATCTAATGGATTCGGTTAACTTCCGTGCTGATGTGGTAGTTGCCTTTTTATTGTCACAACGCGTGGTGGAACTATTTTACATCTATTCTCAAACGCGGGTACAATCGACACGGCGATGGAACAACACGGCGTCCCGTTTGCATGATCACCGACCTGGACAGTCGGACTGTTGTCTAATTGACGTATTGATGGAGTTTGCCGACTAGTAACATTTTGAACCCTTCGAATGCTATTTGCACCCACCGAAACTGAGCATTCAGTCTCGAGCATGTTCTATCGCGTCAATAAAAATAGACCGTAAGGTCGGTTGTGATAAAGTCGTTGAGCTAGTTACTTGGTGATTTATTACATTTCATAAGAGGGTATCCGACAAAAAAAATCTACTTCGCACCAAGGATCGATATCATTAACGCTGGGGTCAAAATTAGAAATATAAAAATGGTTCGACCTTACTTTGGACAGTGCACTTAATGCTCCGATGATCCTGTCTGTAGCGTCGTACGCGCGGGACTCTGACGGCGGCGGTGATGTGATTCCCAACGCCACCACGGGTCCGGCGCCACCACCGTCCGCGGTCGAGGGACGTGCGTCTTCTATCTGCGACCCTAGCGGGCTCGACTCACGCGCAACGTTCACATTTGAGTTTTAAGCAATTAAACGCGCCAATATTATTCTCCAATATTGGCCTCGAACATTCGGCGAATGCGAGCGTCCTCCTACCCTGCTTCCAGTTACACGTATATCGGTCATTACGTTGTTAATTTAATGCAAATTTTAAAAATAAACTGTACGCCAGGATAACCCAAAAGCGGATAGGGCACAAGCCCTATCCCACTTCTGATTTTAGCAACTGCTTAATAATTTAAATAAATAAAAAAAATACAAAAGTGGGCAGGAACGATCGACACAGAATATTAAATCTAAGACAAGTGAACGCTGCGCGCGCTTCCAGCAAAAGTGATCCGAGGTGGCGTGATGTCCCCGCTGGTCGGTCGGTTGCCCCTCCAGATGACGAGTTGCCCCTCCAGATGACGTCACGAGTCCACGTGAGTGCTCGTCGTCAATGGCTCCGCCCATCGACTTTGACTTAAGAGGGAGTCGCCTCTAATAATATTGTTATAATAAATAAAGTTGCTCGTAAGCTAGACGTGGGCTAATAAATACAGAACAAGTCTGAATTTAATGGTTTTTCATCGAGTGATTATAAAGTTTATTTTCGCTCAGATGATTTTGTAAATTTTAAGGTTTCTGGCAAATTTCGCCTACCTATTGGTAATAGCCTCAAGGGGTTGTACTAGCTTTGCCGAATGAGTAGGCGAGCTCACGGGGCTCAGTCTGAGATACTTTAGAGCGAGTAATGTTTAAGAGATTCGAATATTTTATTTATTGCTTAGATCGATGGACGAGCTAGTCCTCCTGGTTGTTGAGTGGTTACTGTAACCCATGGACATCTGCAGCGTAAATGCGCCACCCACCTTGAGATATGAGTTTTAAGGTCTCAGTATGTTTACAACGGCTGCCCCACCCTTCAAATAGAAACGCATTACTGCTTCACGGCAGAAATAGGCAGGAGACAACGAATATCGATATTTCCTACTAGCGGTTATCAGTGATGCGACCAGCAGTCCCATAGTAGCAGCATCTATTGCTGCTATGTTATTGATAGAATAGGACAGCGTAGACACGCTCATATGCTCACTGACTGTCATAATATCAAAGTACAGAACACTAACGCAATAATCTAAGTATGTCTCTATGTTAATTTAGAAATCGACAATGCGAGTTCCTTGAAAGCTAAGGCTTAGCAGCTGACTATTTTCTGAAGTTTGCAGCGTCAAATTACCTTTAACAACTGCTCTCTGATGTATTCCTACAATGGATGTTCATCCAGAGATCAAGTGTTATTTTATAAAAATAGCCTGTTCTGAATAATGTTTTTGTAACTCTGATCGATGCAGGAATAAGATAAATCTATATATTAATACGTGAAGCAAAAACTTTGTATCCCTTTTTACGAAAATTGTGCGGACGGAGGATAATGAAAATTTTCACACTTATAGAGAATATAGAGAAGAAGTGCACTATCCTAATATTTTTTTTAAATAATGCATAAAATATACATTAAATCAATAAAGAAAACATTACCCACACTACATACCATGTGTTTGACGCACACACGCATGCATACTATTTATTGTCAAACTTTTGTTCTTGACGTCGGTGGTCAAATTGAGAATAGATTAAATATTGTTTGTCTTTATTAATATTTTTCTATAGTGTACTCTTGCCGTTGAAAATACAATCATAATAGTGTACAAACTTACAATTCCAATTAATTATAGTCGAATTTCGACTACTGCGGGACCTCTAGTACTTACACAATATTTTGTCAATATTGATGTAAACGTTACTACAAGCGAAATACTGTGTACTTGTTTATGTAAATGACATATTGTTGTTCCCGGAATCATTTGAACTACAAATATTTGCTTAAAGTTTGCAGGCCGTTTATAATTAGGGCATGAAATGAGGTGTAGCTTATGTTTTCAAATATAATTTTGCGTGGTTTTGGTATTGTATTCCTAACAAACTAGGTCTAAATGAATTGATTAAACATTCTAAATTAAATTATCTCTCTTTTTTTCGATTTTTTGGTTGTTGGGAACACACTTATTATATATAGCGACCCGGCCTCGCTTCGCTTCGGAAACATTAAAACACACATGAAACAAAAAAAAAAAAAAAATATTTAAAAAAGTAGCCTATGTTCATCAGGGACAATGTCGGCTTCTAATGGAAAAAGAATTTTTCAAATCGGTCCAGTAGTTTCGGAGCCTATTCGAAACAAACAAACAAACAAATCTTTCCTCTTTATAATATTAGTATAGATAATTTCAGGGATCATCATCAACCAGAACGTTTGTGTTCCTTGACAAGAATGCGTAATTTTGTGTTAATGTGTAAGTTTTGTGTTCTAATTTATTTTATTGTATTGTCAATGAGTTTCGTTGAGAAATACTTGTCAAACCTATTCAATTATTCTTCTGATAATCTACGAAGTACCTGCGTGTAAATGAAACGGCTAAAAGAAAATGTTCTTGTGTTTAAGTTATACTAAACAAAAATGTCACTGTTTCTGCTGATTTCAACCAATTCATTTATTAATTAATACAAAAGAAGATAATTTAATTCACTGAATTGTTACAATAGTCATTCCGGTAACGGACCTAAAGCCCTGTTGCCTGATACAAGACTCACGCAGCGGACCCCATATCTTCAGAAATAGCCAGTTGCAGTGGATGAACCTAATGAGCCTTCCTTCATAAAATATTTTAAAGTACAAAGCGTGCCCGCCCGAAATTTACTCTCGTATATACACCCCACACATGAACTCGTCGTAGCATTTGCATACAAAGTGACCACACGGAAGGGATAGGGTATTTTTCACGCGCGAATAATGCACGCTAAATATTTTAACGGGTGTCCTTCCATGAGAAATAGTGTCGATTTATCATTATTTATACGCATTCTCAGTGTATTGTGTTTGTATATGCCTTTTTTCGGGTCATTTATTTTATCTTTCGCGGTGCTAGATATCGGAGTATTACGGTGTTTTATTGTGTCTTTTTTTGTGGAAGGCTTTTCGGGTGTAGGTAAGTTGAAATTCTGGAATGAACTCGATTGCTCTACGTCTCTTCTGTCTACTAGCTAGAAATAACTATTTAAATTACTTGTATAGACAATAAATGTTTTTTTTTTTTGCTTAGATAGTTGGACGAGATCATAGCCCACCTGGTGTTAAGTGGTTATTGGAACCCATAGACATCTACAACGTAAATGCCGTTACCCATTATGAGACATGAAGTCTAAGGTGTCAGTATAGTTACAACGGCCTTCAAACTGAAATGCATTACTGCTTCACGGCAGAAACAGGCGGTGTGGTGGTATCTACCCGTGCGGACTCCCAAGAGCTCCTACCACCAGTTGACAATATCTTAATGCTTGTTTTTTCAGTATATTTGAAATAGCTGTACGTCTCACCGTTAAGTTTGCCCATTGTATTACGTGGATTATAAGTTCCAAGCTTCATGTATACCATTAAACGCATAAAAATTAAGAACATCTGTTGGTTTGACAGTGTCCAACTTTGTAGACAAGCGCCGGTTTGCCGGTAACTGCTGCGAATAATGGCTTAACGTTTAGTTAGTGGAGTTTCTGAGGTGATCCTATAAAAAATACAATGTATGGGCCATAACGGCCTGCCCTGAAAATCAAATTTTAGAGCAATAGTCTGAATTGGCTTACATTTTTACGACCAACCGCCTGTGTAACTTCAACCCTTCTCGGGAATCGTGCCATTAAATTATTTGGCACAAATCACACACGCTGCTCTAGCTAATAACTCAAAATAATATGTATAGTTATATTTCTGAAGATATGGGGTCCGCTGCGTGATTCTTGTTTCAGGCAATAGGGCTTTAGGTCCGTTACCAATATATATAACTCAATAATATTGGTGGTAGGACTTCTTGTGTGTCCGCGCGGGTAGGTACCACCACCCTGCCTATTCCTGCCTTAAAGCAGTAATGCGTTTAGGTTTGAAGGGTAGGGCAGCCGTTGTAACTATACTTGAGACCTTAGCACTTATATCTCAAGATGGGTGGCTCATTTACGTTGTAGATATCTATGGGCTCCAGTAACTACTTAACACCGTGTGAGCTGTGAGCTCGTCCACCCATATAAGTAATAAAAAAAATACCTTTGCTATGGAAATCAGAAGTCTCCGATCTATCAATCGATAAACATACTAATATACTTTTAAATAGTTACATAAATGGATGTGAAGCACCCAGACACAGAGCAAACAAATCTGTTTGACTCATGAATGTTTACCTGAAACGATTTTTTTTTTTTTATTGCTTAGCTGTGTGGACGAGCTCACAGCCCACCTGATGTTAAGTGGTTACTGGAGCCCATAGACATCTACAACGTAAATGCGCCACACACCTTGAGATATAGTTCTAAGGTCTCAGTATAGTCACAACGGCTGCCCCACCCTTCAAACCGAAACGCATTACTGCTTCACGGCAGAAATAGGCGGGGCGGTGGTACCTACCCGTGCGGACTCACAAGAGGTCCTACCACCAGTAATTACGCAAATTATAATTTTGCGGGTTTCATTTTTATTACACGATGTTATTCCTTCACCGTGGAAGTCAATCGTGAACATTTGTTGAGTACGTATTTCATTAGAAAAATTGGTACCCGCCTGCGGGATTCGAACACCGGTGCATCGCTTCAACACGAATGCACCGGACGTCTTATCCGTTAGGCCACGACGACCATAAACGACCATAAACGACGAGGATCGAATCTAGGATCCTCAGCCAAACAGTCAGTGCGCTAACTGCTTGCCTATATGGCTACAATCATCATAATCGTAGTAACCGATAAGGAGGTGTGTAAATAGTAAAGTACGACTCATCAAGTATGAGTTGTTTATTGCAGCCCGTAAACATAACGATTTTAGAGACATATATAATATTTTGTATACAGGAAAAAACAGTGATAGCGACATTTGCATTTCAAACGCCTTAAAAAATTAAATTTTACTAGTGGTTCCGCAGTGGTCGAAATTCGACTATAATTAATTTTAATTGTAAGTTTGTACACTATTATGATTGTATTTTATACTTCTATAATCACAAATTTCGCCAAGACTACACTATAAAAAATATTAACAAAGGCAAACAATACTTAATTAATCTATTCTCAACTTGACAACAGACGCCAAGAACAAAAGTTTGACAATAAATAGTATGCATGCGTGTGTGCGTCAAATACATGGTATGTAGTGTGTGTAATGTTTTCTTTATTGATTTAATGTATCTTTTATGCATTATTTAAAAATATATATTAGCATTGTGCACTTCTTCTCTATATTCTCTATAAGTGTGGAAAATTTCATACTCCTCCGTCCGCACAATTTTCGTAAAAAGGGATACAAAGTTTTTGCTTTACGTATTAATATATAGATTTTAAAAAATGTAAAAAAAAAGTCAATATCACTCAGAAGATCGGAAATTAAAATTCTGAAATTAATGAAACTATTAATTGTTCTAATTGTAACTTAAAGAGCTCAATATGGCAGTAATAGTTTAGGTAGAAGGCGTAGCTTTCTAAGCATTGTAGGTTAGTATTATGTGGTCCACTGATGTGAGCTTATGCCGGTGGAAAATCGCTGCAACGGATTAAGTCACTTTCCATTACAGAGTCTTGTAATCATTATTAAAAACACATTTTAAATTTCTTATACGGTCATTTAATAATTTCGGCATTCACTGGTTGGGTTATTTAGTTTTGTTTGGAGTGTGGCGGTAGACATCATACAACCCAAGATTTTTGACAGATGCCTGAATCTCGCTTACAACATTTACAAGTTCCGAACAACAACATTCGGACTGTCGGTCTACCGAGCAATATCATCCGCTCGGCGGAAGATCTTCGTCGTTATGCCCACAGGACTAAGACCTTGTTGTCTAAGGTAATTTTGTTTTTTTTTTTCTTTCTAAAAAACATACATAATCAACATAGCAGCGATATGACATCAAAGGAAATGAACAGGAAGGCTCATAACCTCCTCTATCTTTTATATGCTTAGTTCGCATATGGGTGAACGACCTCATGATCGTAGTGTAAAATTAATATCGGAGCCTATAGACATTATGACCAAATTTCCGCCCCACACCTTTAATAATTGTATTACGTAATTGTCACTTTTGAAACAAGAACGCGTTTGGGCTCCCAGGGGAGTGGTAAATACCGGTTGGCGTTGGAAGTAAGCTAGTAAAATACTTAGAGAATAGTTTCCCTCATTTTCCGTTGAATCTTTTAGTCGGCATTTATAAAAATCACCGAAAGAGATGGAATAACGCTATTTTAAGCCACCAAATAGCTGTCTACCAAACTTCGTTTCAATAGAGTTTTGGAACGAAAAACCTTTGGTAAGGTATCCTACCCTCAAAACACAAAAATTATATTTTTCGACACAAAGAACCCGTAAGCCGAACTTGTTGATTTCCGTCCTATGTAACACTGCAATACACACGTCCTATATCTGTAATGTCGCGTTACGATACAGTGTAATGAGCAGCCGCTAAGCTTGACCGCCGTCATTGCACACGACCACCCATCAAGTTACATAACGTCACATAAAGCTTCATTGCACATTTGCTTACACATGGATTTTCCAGAGGTTCTTACGATATGGTAGTAATGCACGATCTTCTAAAGTACTTGTTGGTCGATTACTGGTGCAATCGGTTCCTTTGTCAAATATATTTGATGTATGTACGTTATCGGTACAATCCAACATATTATTATAATCCTGCTAAAGTGACAATTAACAAACAAAATGGAGCGCGTGCAACTTCGTTCACGTGAAAGAAGTGAAACTTCTTTTGCGGTCTGCACTATTGCGGTTTTCTTCATTTTTCATCCTTAAATCAATTTTTTCATGTAACATTTTTTTATTATTGCTTAGGTGGGTGGACGAGCTCACGGCCCACCAGGTGTTAAGCGGTCACCGGAACCTATATAATCTACAACGTAAATGTCGCCACCTACCTTGAGATATAAGTTCTAAGGTCTCAGTATTGTTACAATAATAGGGAACGTTGTGTATAAGAGAAACGACCTAGCTCATTTTGTCCTCACCCTGTCATCACGGTCGAGTGGTTCGCGAGAAGCTCTATCTTCTGTCGCGAGTTAAATTTTATTCTCAACGCGCCTAAAGAAGTTTAACTTCAATAAAACAATAGTATAAGACTCAGATCCTTCAGTATGGAGGTCATTATGTTGAGCACATATCTCATTAGAAGCACGAGCACCTGCCTGCGGGATTCGAAAACTGGTTTAACTGCATTTATTGATACGAATGCACCGGGCCTCTTAACTTTTGGGCCACGACGACCTCAACAATCTCGTAACAAGTGTGAAAATACATGAACACGCAGTATTTGTTATTTGCAGAGAATTAGCAGAGTCATCTAATTGATAATATTTGTTTATATATGTTTTTATATGTATATATTTATGATATGTATATGTATATTTATATGTATATCTATATATTTATGTATATGTATTTATTTAAGTACGAGTATTTGTATCTATAAATATTATGTATGTTATATATACACATATGTTTAAGTAATATCACCTTCACACTACACCTACCAAGCTTCATCTCTGCACTCCCCTAAGGTAGACTGTTAGAGAATGCCTATGGCATTAAGTCCGCCTTTATACTTTCTAGTATAAGAAGTTATAAATAAACAAATAAATAAATATTTCCTATTTTACTTTTGACGTGACAACGTCTTATAATTCGATGGAGCCGTCTGCACGCTCGAAAAAACATGACTCATGCGGCGTTGCGTCGCTCTGAGGCGTACATGTTTTCGTCAAGTATGAAGTTCAGTGAAAAGTGAATGTGGTGTCAATTCCATCAGTATTTTCTTATGTCGTTGTCACGTTCAACTATCGTCAGTAAACCGATTTTACAGGCAACCGATTTTTTTTGTTGTAGTTTAATTTGCTACCAAAATGGGAGACGCCACGTAAACTTTCAAAATTCATTTCCCCACATCCCTCTCCCTCGACGTTCTAAAATTCAAATTCGCCACCCGCCGTTCGGCTTTCGAAAATGCTTTTTTTCTTTTGTCTGTGTGTGTGTTTTTTTAATTCCGCAGTTCTGTTTCACGGTTTCGCCACTGTTTAGGCTTTATCCGGCGAATACACTGTTCCCCCATTCAGTCAGGCTTTTTGTCCTTATTTTCCGGCAGACGCGTCCTCGTAGAAAATAATAAATACTTGCTAAAATGTTTTTGCAGTTATTTATTTTGACAGGTTTTGACACGTTTGCATTTTCGCCGTCCATTGATATTGATTTGGAATAAATAAAATGATACTCATTTAAGTCGTATTTAATTTAGTGGTGTAATAAAGGATCCTTAGATTTTGCTAAGAGCAGGCCCGAAAAATCGTTAAAGTGTTCTCAAATTTAAAAAATAATACGCATCTATAGACATAAATAATGATCAACACAAAGTTAAAAAATATATTTAAAAAAAATTTTGATTTGCAATCTGTACAGTCATTCAAGTGCGATGTTCGATAGTCCTATATTAATAGTTATTTATCATATTATTATGACTAATTTCCCTATAACATATGTGAAAACGCATTCAGTATTTGATACGAGTAACAGTGTAGTCTTAAATTGTAAATTGTATGAGCCACGTTCGTTTGCTGTGAACGATTCATTACATTTCCTAGAAATATTTGAATTGGTAAAAATTCTGAGCGCATCTGTCATACTAAATAAATATCGATAACCGAAACGTGATCGAAATCGCTGGGTCTTTATCGATTTAAAATATTTCAATTGAATTATATCTGAATTAATTTGCATTCAGTACCTATCTAGTGCGTTCCGTGAACCGTTGGAGTCGTTCGGCCGTGAAGCGCTTCTCGTGACTTAGTTGGCGTATCAATTGAATTGAATCAAAGCCGTCGCTTGGGATAATATGTATGTATAGTTAAATATTGATGGGATTTCCTTTTCTTAATTCCTATCTTAGTTCTCTTTCCACTTCATCTATTGACGCTCCAAGAGGAAGCAACGAGTGTGCGAGAAGAAGAATAATTGTAAATAGACATGCTTTAACAAAAACCGACTTCAAATAGAAAAAAAAAATCCAAAACAAATTATTATACACTAAAAACAATAATCATCGAAATCGGTTGGCGTTGAGTTATTGACTTATTGAGTTATTCATCTATTTGTCGCGCACGGACTTAATGCAAATTTAAGACTCATATGGTTTTCTCATGGATACCATTATCAGAACTGGACTAAATTGAAATGGGACTACACGGGAAGCGTCAGCTCTCTAATAAAAAAGAATGATCAAAATCGATTCACCCAGTCAAAAGTTATGAGGTAACAAACATAAAACAACATACAGTCGAATTGAGAACCTCCTCCTTTTTGGAAGTCGGCTAAGAAGTGCCAAATGTCAAGTCGCGAAGGCACCGTCAAATCGCGATCAGTGTTGCCGTGGTGAAAACACAAACACCCACAGATTGGTTTCGAACAATACCTGTAAAAAACGTGAACGTATTTAGATAATGAAGTGAATTATGATTATATGAATGTATTCAAAGATGAAGTAACTTCGAAGAAAATACACATACCATATTCCATAATGTTATAAGTCACGTAAGTTATATACGCGATGCGCCGCTTCCACGCCAGTGAACATATTTATCTCGGAAATGCAACGCACACTGCGTCTTGAAGTTGTGTGAAGACACCCTTTTAACTCCATACAAATTTGAGCCAGCTTTTAAGCGATCGAGAAGTTAAAAAACTCGCATTAAGCACATAGATTGGCGTTACGAATCTGATGACCTGATTACAAATCTCATAACGTAGTTCTTTACGTGGGTCACGTCTGACACTGGTATACTTTTTATTTTTTATTTGCTAGTAGCCTAAGGGGCTATTCCAGCTACGCTGTGTCTGGTAGGTGAGCTTACGGAGCTCAATTTGAGAGAATGTCCTAACAATGGCCCTAGCAAGAGCAGCACTTCGCAGAATCTACCACCCCATAGGAATGGCGACCCACAGAGAAGATCCGGCGAGAAACTCACTGGGTTGTATCTATGGGTTCGTTCGCTCGTCAAACTCTTTCGTTGTAATCGTCGACGGGATACTTGAGCTCATGTGAGTTCAGTTTCTCTCAATCCTGACAGCCAGCCAGTTCGTAAGTGTTTTCACTAGCATTACAATTTATCAAGATAATTACCACGATCAAGTTTTGCTTCCGCAAGCAGACGAAGAAGAAGAGGAAGAAGAAGACAAATCGTTTTGAAGATGGTCACAGCTGCTCATGAATATCAGGCACGCACAAAGCTGGACGTTCGCTGACGAACTATTAGACTAGAAGAGAACTAGAAGCTTATTGTAATTCAACATTAGATAAATCATCATTCTCCTGCCCTTTTCCCAGTCACCTGGGGTCGGCGCGACATGTTTTCTCCTTCCATACTCCTACATCATATGCCATTTCTTCACTCACTCCCCTCTTACACATATTGTCTTTCACGCAATCCATCCATTTCTTCTTAGGTCTACCTCTTTCTCTGTATCCTTCCATATTCATAGTTAACACTCTCTTACCAACCTCATTTTCATTTCGTCTCATTACATGTTCATACCATCCCAGACGCGTACTTCTCAACTTCTCTATCACAAGTGCCACTTAGACTTCCTCTAACATTTTCATTTCGTATTCTATCCATTCTCGTTACTCCACACAACCATCGCTACATTCGCATCTCTGCTGCATGCAATCGCCTTTCATCCGCCATTGTAATTCAACATTACATAATAAAAAACTATTTTTATGGTTTAATCTCGCGCTTTTTATTGTCAATATACTCGTACATATTACTCGTATTTTATTTTTTATTGCCCTTGTAGTGATGGGCTTACGGTCCCTCTGATAGTGAGTGGTTACCGTTGCCCATGGACTTCAGCAATGCCGGGGGGAAAGCCAAGCCACTGACTACAGTTGAGTACTCTCCACAAACCCCGTTTGAAGTAGGGCCTATTGCATACCTTTTGGATACTTTACGCTTTTCTTGTTCGCGGACCACTTTAACGGGTTTAAATTAGTTAAATTAGTTTTGATTAGTAATTAGCATTTCAGGTTGCAGAGCGCACCAGAGGGCGTTGTTGTTGAACGAATGAAATATAAAGGGTTTATTTTTTTATTTTTTAACTAGCTGACCCGGCAGACTTTGTAGTGCCTTAATCGATAAATAAAAGACCTAAGCTTTTGTATAAAATAAACTTATAACAAACAAAAGTAATCCGTCCGTCGGGGGACACATCAAAGGAAAAACAAAATTATTCTTTTTATTTAATTCCGAGCATTTTCATATTTATTTACCTTTTAAACCTTCTGTGGACTTCCACAAATAATTCAAGACCAGAATTAGCCAAATCGGTACAGTCGTTCTCGAGTTTTAGCGAGACAGCAATTCATTTATTATATACCTTATTATATAGATAGAATCATACATCTATTAAGTTAAGTCGGCTGAAGGGGTAATTAAGTGACAATTTATCAGTTCAAACTAAGAATTTTGAGTAAAATTAAATTACTTAAATCACACGACTGGATTATTTAAATGAACGCCGAAGACGGAGTTCAACTGAGTCGCTAAGATTACATTAATAACTCAAATCACAAACACTTTGATAAATACTTAGCAAAGTATTCAGTGCAAAGCTGCGTCTCATTGCTGTGCTGAGCACGTTTGCTACGGCGATGCTAGGACAAGTCACAAGAGACCTACTCGTGACGTATTTTAAATACAAATACACATTTCATTTAAGAATTATTCTTAATACAATATTGCGAACAAAAATATAAAACATATAGGGCAATTCAAACGTAGTAGAAGTAGACTTCAGAGCTATTATTTAATATTCTCTTTTTTTCCGATCTATGCTGATAGCCTTGGGAGGCTATTTCAGTTTCACCCTAGCGTGTATGTTGCTAACACTGGCCCTATCAAGGGCAGTGCTTCCCAGAATCTACCACCGGATGGGAAACGAGCCCCACTGAGAAGATCCGGCGAATATTCTTTCAGAAGCCATAGATGTATACGTGTCTTTAGTGTCTTCCGTGTTGCTATTTGAGCGTTATTATTGCTTCATCGAGTTATAATGAGAGTTAAATCTTAAAGAATTTTTTATTTCAATTACAGCGATTGTTCACTCTAAAAGTGTTTGACATGATAACATTGGCCTGTGAATAACCAGGCCGTGTGGAAACACAAGTGTGGTTTAAGCAGCTAAGCATAACTTCATCATACGCTAGTAAAAATATTATTTTACTATCCTATTTTGATTATATTGTTAGTTTTGTGATGCTCTTTTGGGTTAGGAGAAGGTTATGAGTCTTTTTTCTACTTACGCCAAATCTAATAAAGAAAACAGCATTTTTTTTAAAAATACATAAAAACCTATCATAGCCCAAACCCAATGAAAATGCTATTCAACTAGTTCGAAAGTAATATTTTCATCAGAAACCCTAATTTAAGAAGTAGGGTTTGATATCTGAATGTTTCTATTGTTTTTGTGTTCGTGTAGTCTGAACTAACCTTTTCATAGCATCACTACGAATGCAGTTTGTATAGCTTCTTTGAATGCATAATCACGCATACATACATTTGGGTTTAGCAGCGTTTTCATTATCTCGCATTTCCGTGTATTTTACGAGTTTTAATGAATTTTTGTTAATGTGCTTTAATACGCGCTCCTGTTCGTACAATGTTTTAATAAAGGTTTAAATCTTTTAAAGAATCTATGCACTATATTCTGACCGGGATTATAGTGTAAATATCTGCCCTGAAGCAACCTTGCATTTTACTTACAAGGGCTATAGGACCCCGTTGAGCCTTTATAGGACACTTTATAGGAAAATTTGACCTCTTAGCTCAAGATTGGCTGAATCGTGTTAGCAATGGACTTATCACTTACTGTATGCTCTGTTTGCTTGACCATCAACACACCTAAATATTTTATGTATTTATCATAGATGAGGACATACAGGTTGGGGTCCGATTACAGCCTGCTAAAATCTTCTTCTTTTTCTCCACCTTATCCCACTAGTTTGGTTCGGCACAATGAATTTTTCTATTCCATTCTCTTCTATCAGCCGTCATCTCAACACTCACTCAGATCTCATATCATCATTCACACATTTCATCTACATTCAACATTCGTATCTCTGCTACATGCACTCGTCTTTACAGCCTGCTAAAATGTGAGTTTTAAAATCTTTTAGCTTTGGGCTTAAGACTATCCCAGAGTTAAGCGTAGTTTTAAATTAATTAACGACTTAGTGTGGTTTTTTAGTGCCGCCGTGTGGTACCCGAAACCTAAAATTGTATTTTGCTTATGAAAATCTAAATAAAATACCTCTAGCCACAAAGAAAGCATTCCAACAGCTATCTGGATTAATAATATGTGAAAGAAACAAAAATGTTTAAGACATAAAAAAATGTTAAATGGTATTGACAGATTAGATGTAAAATACTTAAAAAAGAAATTCTCTAAACGCAAACTTAAATTAATGATTGTAACAACAAATTCTATCTACCCGAAAATTTTGTTTTCTAAATAGAATATTTGATTTTATTTAAATTTAAATTAATCTCAATGAACAATTTGTAAAATGGAACGGGCTAATAAATAACAGCGAATCAAATCGACAATGCTTCCGTAAGCGACCTTGTCACAATATGTAAAAGAAGCAAATTATTTCTGCAGTCTTTTATAAACAGCGAGAATCTACCCGCGTATAAAAAAATAACTAATATTAGTTAAACGTCTAAAAGTATAATGACTGATAGTGCTGCGTGCTATTAGGCCGCTGATGTGGATTCTGCATCAAGCTCGTTTTGTGCCGCAAAGGGACTCATTTAGAATCTCTGCATTTGTGAAGAGTTTTCTTCTCTGTAGATCTCTTTATTATGTACCGTATATTCCGCGCGGAATGGCTCTGAGGAATTCTTCGACATTCTCAGAATTGCATCGTGCGAGCTCACAATACGCCTTTCTACCTGTAATTAGGCTTATATTTTCTGCATGAATGAATTACATTGGAATAACAAAACATGGAGCTACGTTCGTAAATAGTCACTAATCGAATCAGCAATCTTTGGGTAAATATAAGAAAAATCTTTAAATTATTTACCATCAGATACTATGAGGCACTTCAGTTATTTGAAGCGGTAGTATATGCTTAAAAAAAAAAAAAAAACTATTTAATTGATCACTATCCAGTGATTATCAGTACGGAACTACGCTGCCAATGAAAACTCCAATTATCGCCGAGCCCCGTCGAGATCCCAACTTGTTGCGGCTAGATGGCCAATTCGAAAATCAGATAGATTTTTTCTTTATTAAGGCGCATGTTGTATTAAAATTTTGATATTCAATAGTTGCTACTGGGAAACCATAAAAATACTCCATTTTTATAATTAGCATAGTTTTCTAATCGTGTCCAGTAGTCATATGACAAAATATTTTGTTACCGTTGAAGACTAGAAACATTCATTTCGTTTTTACGAGGCTTTTATGAATCGTAGACTTGAATAAAATTTGAATATTTTTAAGGAAACTCTCCGTGGAACTTGTTTAAAGAAGGTTGATAATTTCGTAGCCACTTTGTTGAGACAATATTGAATTGGCGATTTACTTCATAGGGTAAAACTTGGAGCTTCGTCGTCTATTGGTGGCTTTCAGTCACCCATAGACACAGCAGTTAACCTTAAAAACAAAACAACTATCCATATATTAATACGTGAAGCAAAAACTTTGTACACCTTTTTACGAAAATTGCGCGGACGGAGAAGTATGAAATTTTTCACACTATCAGATATAGAGAAGGAGTGCAGAATGTTAATGTTTTTTAAATTTATGCATAAAAAATACAATTAATCAATAAAAAAAGCATTACACACACTACCATGTATTTGACACACACACACACACATGAATACTATTTGTTGTCAAACTTGTCTTATTGCTTATCGTCTGTGGTCAAATTGAGAATAGATTAAGTATTGTTTATCTTTATTAATATTTGTCTAAAGTGTAGTCTTGGCAAAATCTGTGATTATAGAAGTACAAATAGTCTTTGACAACGGAATCATAATAGTGTACAAACTTACAATTTCAATTGACTATAGTCGAATTTCGACTTCCGGGGGACCACTATTATTTATTAATTTGTGTATTAGGTATTGTGTAGTATATTGTATAATACGTTACAAGTAACAATTGCAATAAATTAAAATTAAATGACTAATACAGGTATGCCGACTGCTTGAGTCGTGAAACATATAGGTACGTAGTATAACGTTCTACATAATAATATATTATTGACTAGCTGACCCGGCAGACTTCGTAGTGCCTCAGTCGATAAATAAAAGACTTAACCTTTTTTAATTTTGTATAAAATAAACTAAAAACAAACAAAAGGAATCCGTCCGACGGGGGACACATCAAAGCAAAAACAAAATTGTTATTTTTATTTAATTCCGAGCATTTTCATATTAATCTACCTTTTAAGCCTTCTCTGGAATTCCACAAATAATTCAAGATCAAAATTAGCCAAATCGGTCCAGCCGTTCTCGAGTTTTAGCGAGACTAACGAACAGCAATTCATTTTTTTCTGAATCTGAAATAAAAGAACGAGCTTGCCCTTAACACCGAACTATTTGCATTTAGTTCGAACATCGGAACGAGCATTCGATTGGCAACAAAATTTTAATACGTAATGTTTGACTATTGAAAATGAACTGAAATAATTAACGTTTTCAATGAAAAATTATGATTTTTTATCATTATAAGTATTGTTGATAAAATATCTACTAAAATAATATATTCAGTGACCGAGTCGCGGTCGTTCTTTGCCCACATCAGGCAAACATTCTTGTTATGATACAAGTTTTATTGAATTGAACCAAGTTCAGTTCACCCCATTCGGAGACTCGACCCGGAGAGTTCTCCACTTCAGACAAAAGTTTTGATCGCCTCTCTTGCACCACGCTCCGAGAGAGACTCTGATGGCCGATATATCGCGCATCCCCCGTACTGTCATCCGCATAGCAATGCATGCCATCAATAGACAGCATGTCATTGATATACAGGATAAAAGCGTGGGGGAGAGCATTGAGCCTTGTGGAACACCAGCGTTAATAGTCTTGGTATCAGAGCAGTCACCGTCTAGAACGACCGTAAGGCTCCGCTCATACAAAAAGCTAGCGATCTACTTGCAGAGACCCTCGGGGATTCCGTAAGACGGTAGCTTCGACAGAAGTGGCCGTTGAAGTCGTCGTGGCCAAAGGGATAAGACGTCCGGTGCATTCGTGTTGAGCGATGCACCGGTGTTCGAATCCGAGGCGGGTACCAATTTTTCTAATGAATCACGTACTCAACAAATGTTCACGATTGACTTCCACGGTGAAGGAATAACTTCGTGTAATAAAAATGAAACCGGCAAAATTATAATTTGCGTAATTACTAGTGGTAGGACCTCTTGTGAGTCCGCGCGGTAAGGTACCACCGCCCTGCCTATTTCTCCCGTGAAGCAGAATGCGTTTCGGTCTGAAGGGTAGGGCAGCCGTTGTAACTTTACTGAGATCTTTAGAACTTATATCTCAAGGTGGGTGGCGCATTTACGTTGTAGATGTCTATGGGCTCCAGTAACTACTTAACATCAGGTGGGCTGTGAGCTCGTCCATCCATCAAAGTAATAAAAAAAAAAGTGCCCTATGCCAGACCCTGTCGAAGGCCTTCGCGATATCAACTCTCACAGCAAGAGCCTCGTCCTTGCTCTCCAAGGCTTAGGCCCATCTGTGCGTGAGGTATACAAGGAAATCACCAGCTGAGCGACCGTGACGGAAACCGTACTGTCGGTAATTCCTTCGGGATCCGCCCGGTCACCCTTATTGGGGATAGAGTAGACGTGGGCGGTCTTCCATGAAGACGGAACTATGAAGAATGAATTATTCTCTTTATTGAATGACAGGTTACTTACTAAAGAGGTTTTTCTTTTCACGCACATGTACAAAACAAATGTCTTTTTGTCAATGAGCGCAGCGAAAGTGCTTTCAATAGTAGGAGCGATTCGAAAAATTTCTCCTTTTCAGCAACGAAATGAAATAGCCCGGTATTTTCGGTGGCCGGAAATAGTTTTGAGAATTACATGTCTTTTGGGGACCGCTTCCCGTGTATTACTACCGAGAACGCGGATCCGGGTTAAGTGCGTTCACATTGTGCTATCGTCACACGACATTATTATTTTTGAGCCTCATTAAATGAAATTCTATTTAATGTGGTTTCTACGGTTTTCGCGAGCTGTACATATAATTATCGTAAATAATTTTTTAGAATAGATATTAATAGAAGTAGAAATTCAAACGTCGACGAATAAAACTTTAGTCGTTCGTGACCACGAAATCTGTAAATTGTTCGAAATATTGACAATAAAATAAACGAAATTGAACCGTAAATTTAATTACAATTAAGTAAGTATAAAATGTCATGTTAACAACAAAATATTACCAAATTTTCATCTAACCGGTAATCGTTCTCGCCGAACCCGTCGCTTGCGACGAAGGGCTCGGCAAGTAGAACTAACCCACTGAGTTTCTCGCCGGATCTTCTCAGTGAGTCGCATTCCCGATCCGTTCTCAGTGAGTCCGTTCCGCGAATCCGGTGGTAGATTCTGCGAAGCAAGACTCTTTCTAGGGTTCGTATTAGCAACATCGTCAGGTTTGAGCCCCGTGAGCTCACCTACTAACTCGTCGAATCTAGAATAACCCCTTGAGGTTACTAGAATCAGAATAGGTAGGAAAAAAAAAACAAATATTAACTGTGTTACGAAATAAATTGAAATGTTTTGATTTTAAATCTTTTTTTCTCTCCAACTCACTGCTAGGCGTCATGGTATTCCGTTCTTGTATAATGGCACGATAAAGCCAGTTCCACTTCTTGCGATCGTGTCCTTGCTGTAAGACATCAGCGATATTTGTGTCCGACTATTGGGACATTAAGTCAGAATATTTTGCAACACTCTAGAGTTTCTCCCTTCAACTTTACATTGTTTAAGGACATTAAAACCTGACATACTTTCAGTAAAGTGTCAGAAATATGAAAACAGATAGTTAGTTCATTTCACATATAGAATTGTGTAGTACATAGTTATTTACTTTGCAACTACTTTGAGAATATATTAAAATTAAATGCGTATTGCATTAACCATGCTGCTTGTTCAGACATTCTGTTTGGTGTTTCCGTGCCTTTTATTCATCTATTACATAATTAGATCATAGATTCCGGGAAAACTTACATGAATTTCGATTATTTTAAATATTTTCATACACAAAAGTGCACTTGATCAATAAACTTTGCCGGTGGGTCGTTTCGTAAGCTTGCCGTGAGTAAATAATGCCGCCATTAAAGTTTTTGATGTCTATGGGCTCCGGTATCACGTAGGCCGTGAGGTCGTTCACCTGAATAAGCAAAAAATCCAATCTACGCTCTCTATACTATCGTTGAGTTATTTAAATAAAGTGTTGTAATTGTCTCTTCTTCATTATACAATGGTCCACAGCAAACCACTAAAAATATGTTGATAGGGTGTCCAATCTTTTTTTCCAGATCACGGACGTATACTGCTGGAGATAGCTTTCTCCCAAGGCTCGCCACAATTCTGCGCGGGTTGCATCCGGCGGATTCCCGCATCTATTAGCAGCTGTCCGGTATTAACAGACCTTGTATGTACCTATATATAGCTACTGATACTGTAAATTGAATGTACATACAAATTATTTTAGTCATTTCACAAGAAATATAATACCTAGATTATTATAATTTGCTACAAACTACTTTTCACAAACTTAAGAAAACCTAAAGAAGATTATAATAGACAATTTTTCTTGAAAAAAAAAAGAATTATTGTAATGTCGTACACCAATGGAAACTCACATGAAAATATCATGACGTCAGAAAATGGCACTCCGAGCATCAGTCGAGGGCGGGGTCAGCTAAAGACGTTTCAACTCACCTGTCATCATTTAATTTTAGCTTCACAAACCTTATCATAAAGATACTTCAAAAACTGATCTTACATACAAATAGGATCTTACATACATTTAACGGATGAGACGTCCGGTGTATTCGTGTTGAAGCGATGCACCGGTGTTCGAATCCCGCAGGCGGGTACCAATTTTTCTAATGAAATACGTACTCAACAAATGTTGACGATTGACTTCCACGGTGAAGGAATAACATCGTGTAATAAAAATGAAACCCGCAAAATTATAATTTGCGTAATTACTGGTGGTAGGACCTCTTGTGAGTCCGCGCGGGTGGGTACCACCGCCCTGCCTATTTCTGCCGTGAAGCAGTAATGCGTTTCGGTTTGAAGGGTGGGGCAGCCGTTGTAACTATACTTGAGACCTTAGAACTTGTATCTCAAGGTGGGTGGCGCATTTACGTTGTGGATGTCTATGGGCTCCAGTAACCACTTAACACCAGGTGGGCTGTGAGCTCGTCCACCCATCTAAGCAATAAAAAAAAAAAAAAAAAAAAGGCGTGGCATTTTCGTCTCAGTAATCAGAGAATCGAGGCTAGTTGTATACGAGTAAGTGTGTTCAGAATCGTTAATCTGTCAAATATGTATTAACATTGATAATGACATGGATTTATCGCGATTTTTTTCTCGAGTTAAGAGTCCATAGAAATAACAATGCTATCGAGTTAACTAGCTTAAGGTACAAGATTATAGTCTTAATTTTATTCCTAAATCTCATTATCTCATCAAAACGAAGTCCATGTTGAACACAGGAGTATCTTTTTAGAAACAAACTAGCATCAATTAATTCGACGTTTGGCCTCATTAAAAGCCAGTTTATTTTCCGGTACAATTTCATTTATTATAATAATTTCTCGTAATTACAATGTTGTAGCTGATACATAAATCATCCACATAAAGGGGTCATTAATGTAATTGATGGAAATGCGGTGGTGGCTCGGTTTGCTGAATTCAGAATTACTGTGGCCGATCGTATACAAAATTTATTGAATAAAATTCGCTAAATCATTTATAATTCTCATATTTTACTTGCACTGGTAAAGCCAGGGATTACATCGTCGGATGCCACTCTACCAACCTAAGAACTGGTATTAAGCTGCTATGCCCTTACACCAAATCATATTTCATCTAAGAGAAATAGTGTTCACGCTTATTCCATGATAAGATTCCCTAGATTAATCCCGTGAAATTCTAGAACCAGAATGTCTGAATTATAATAGATGCTTTGTATAATAGCGGAATCTCTCGGGGGAACCGCCTAATCCACGAATGAGGACTTAGCACGTTAAGTGTTAGATTTCAGTTTATTGTTTTATTTAATAACACATTATATTTTATTATTATAATATAATATTTTATATCATAAATCAGTGAGCTTGTTACGGTTAACTTCTCTAGAATTGCTAACCCATTTTTTCTAAAGTTTCCTGTATATAGGGGGCAGGTTTTATGTCAAATGCGTAGATGCTTTCATATGTTATAAAATAAGTAAGTGTCGAAACTCAAAGTCAATATAGAACGTTAACAAAAACCTATTTTACTCAAACGATATCGTACCTTTTAAATTTGATTTCTGATTACTTGGAGCAGAAATAGGTATATGTGTTCCTTTCGTCGTAAACCTATAAACTGGTGACCTGCGACGGAATAATTGCAGCCTTCACTCCTCATCATCAGCGCATCAAGAACTTCGGGTACCATAATTCCTGCATTCTCGCAGATAAAAACAAGTCATCAACAGTCGTCCTACAGCAAGCCAGCATCGTAGTCTCAACAGGTCCATCGCAGCCAACTCATTGCGCTTGCTAGTCCTATGGCACGCACCTTCACAGCCTCATCGCGCCACTAAGGCAGCCCACTTGGAGTCACACATTTCCGACTTGGTAGCTCTGCATACATGGACTACTCACGGTACTGACGCAGCATTCAAGCTCAGTCTCGACTCACCGCAGACTTCAAGCAGCACTGGCACTTGCAACGTAATCTCAGCACGGACAACGCTAGCACAATGGCACGACTGGTCTCGGAGGGGAGTGGTGTGGCTGTAGCCCTCACAGAACACAAGATATTTGACAGATGCTTGTACCTCTTACAACATTTTCAAGATAAGCTTGCATATATTCAAGTTTCAAACAACAACATCCGAACCGTAGGTCTACTGAGCAATATTACCCGCTCGATGGTAGATCTTCCCTTTGTAGTATATCTACAATAGGCTGATTGGTGGTACTTACCCGTACCTTACTATCAGTAAATGCCGATTTTTTTTAAAGAAAGGTTTTCGCGTGGCCCGGATCCCTTTCCAGTTTCATTAGGACAAGTGGGCGAGTACGGACTCGGCCAGAAGGGATAGGATTGGGTAGCAGCTGTCCGAGCGTCACCGGATGAGTCCTATCAATTCCAAAGCAGCTGCTTCGCGAATGTATCTACGAGTACTACCGGATTGGGATCGCGACCTGCTGAGAAGATCTAGCGGGAAGCTCAGCGTGCTAATGTATGGGTTAAGCTAAAAAATTTTAGTAAGCTGAGCCATTGCCAAAGATCAAAGATTGCGAGATATCAAAAAATATTGTGCCAGCTTATTTTTTATTTGCCGAAATTCGGAATTATACGAGACGTGACAAATAACGTTCTAAGTCTCGCTTCGTTCATTTCTGTCATCGTGTTATTTAATTTTCAAAGCATTACTGTTGGCAGTCGACCGGAGTAATCACTGTATTAATGATTTGCGGGAATTCACAAAGTTTGATGATAACGTGCTATGTCATTCTCTTTTCACTATAGTTATTTCAGCATCATAATCGGTTGCTCTTCGCAGAGCAGTCGTGGTCATGTGGAATTCTTGCTTATTAAAGCCTTGACAGATGTTTTCCATAGTTTGCAAACCGAGGCCCGGCGCACACACTCGTTAAGTGGGGTTTCAGTAAGGTCTTTCACCTGATCAGTCCAACGCATGGGGATTCGTCCACGAGATCTTTTACCATTGACCCTACCCTGAACAATAAGTATCTCGATAGACTCTGCTGGCCGTCGCGATACGTGTCCAAAATATCGAAGAATCCTGGATTGCAGTGTTGACGATAACCTGTGAGAGATATTTAGTTCTTTTAGGATCGAGGCGTTGGTGCGATACTCAGTCCAAGATATACGGAGCATCCTTCTCCAGCACGAGTTATTTATAACTGGTATATAAAAATTTACTTTGAATCTCACGGATACTAAATGAATATAATATTTTAGCTCACGGACTGCCTATTATTGAATGATGGTAGCCTTCAGATATTTCAGAACTTGACTGAATTTAAACTTGGCTAAGCCGAGATTAAGTGGGTCGCGAGTGTGCTTGTCCCCTTAACTATCAAAAACAAGAAGAAAACCTTTTCTTCGCTAACAAAATTAACCTCCAAGAAACAATGAAGCGTCGTAAAGAACCAGTTTTTATTAAGGCCTCTTACATTATTTATCGCTGGCTCTTATCTCCTTGCAATTAATTCAGTTTGCCTTGAATAATTCGACTTCTATTTCGGCATTATCAACGTGAAATTTCAACTAAATTTGTTATTTTCTTTGATAAATTACTTCCAGTTTCCGTCTGCCGGTTTATTCAGTATTTAGTCAGTTTACAGTGAAAACAGATAAGGTGATGCCAAAGGAAATTGGGTACAGAAAGTGACTGTTTTTGTTCTAGAGACCAGCATTTGTAGTCAAGCGCTGTAAGGATGTTTTTGTTTGTTTCAGTTGATTATCACTAACATTCTTCTCAATTATTCTTGGGACTTCGTAATCAACTAATAATTCAAAGACATAAGAACATTTTTATTTATTTATTTGTATTGCATGGGTGGCCGAGTTCACCTGGTGTTAAGTAGTTACCGGAGCCCATAGACATCTATGAAGTAAATGCCGCCATCTACCTTGAGATATGAGTTCTCAGTATAGTTACAACGGATGCCCCACCCTTCAAACCGAAATGCAGAAATAGGCAGGGCGGTGGTACTTATCCGTGCGGACTCACAAGAGGTCCTACCACCAGTAAATTATGGTACGACCAGTGGTATGTTTTTCGGGCTCAAAATACGCCATTTTCAAATATACAAGCGAACTTCGTTAATAATAAATCTAACATTTAAAACAATTTAAATCGGGTCTATTGATTTTCGGTCCGTGAGCGAGAACGAGGGTAGAAAATAATTGTTTAAAAACGACACCCGCGGGTGTAGTAACGACTGAAAGAAACCTTCATATCGCTCTTTATAAAATTGTAATTTTGGTTGCTTACAAAAAAAATAATCAGGGCTTTTATTTACTAAAGTGATTTTATTTTGGTAATTGTAAGAGTTATTAAGTGAAAATAATACGTGAAGCAAAAACTTTGTACCCCTTTTTACGAAAATTGCGCGGACGGAGGAGTATGAAACTTCCCACACTTATAGAGAACATAGAGAAGGAGTGCACAATGCTAATATTTTCTTAAACTAATGCATAAAAGATACATTGAATCAATAAAGAAAACATTAGACGCACTACCATGTATTTGACACATACACGCATGCATACTTTTTATTTATTGTCAAACTTTTGTTCTTGACGTCTGTGGTCAAATTGATAATAGATTAAATATTGTTTGTCTTTATTAATATTTTTCTATAGTGTAGTCTTTGTCGAGATTTGTGAGTATAGAAGTGTAATAGTTTTTGAAAATAGAATCATAATAGTGTACAAACTTATAATTTCAATTAATTATAGTCGAATCTCGACTACTGCGGGGACCACTAGTTTTGGTAATTGTACAAGTAATTTAGTGATAACTCCGTTGTGATTTGAAACTTGATGAAATTGAAAGACGACACTAAAAAGAGATAAGTATTTACATACAAATCGACGGGTGAAAATCTATTTGGCTTAAGCGACATTTATCTTTGTAATTAAGGATCACTTTTATTTGGTATAGCGACTCGCCCTCGCTTCACTTCGGAAACATTAAATTTTATTATTGAACAGTTGAGTCCCGCGATGTTACCCGCGGCTATTGTCGTATCGCGGGCGACGCTAGTCTAAAAAAAGTAGCCTAAGTTACTCCTTATATCATCAGCTACCTGTCAGTGTAAGTCCCGTCAAAATCGGTCCAGCCGTTCCAGAGATTAGCCGGGACAAACAGACAGACAGGACCGACAAACAGACAGACAGACGAAAATTGTAAAAAAATGTTATTTTGGTGTATGTACCGTATATATAAGTATATTCATATGCATGTAGTAAAAAGCGGTTATTTCAATATTCCAAACAGACACTCCAATTTTATTTATATGTCTAGATTAGTATCAACGATTCGATGCTTTCATTAACCGACTTCAAAAAAAGGAGGAGGTTCTCAATTCAACTATATGTTTTTTTTATGTTTGTTATCTCATCATTTTTGACTGGTTGAACCGATTTTGATGATTCTTTTTTTATTAGAAAGCTGACGCTTTCCGTATGGTCTCATTTCAATTTAGTTCAGTTCTGATAATAGTATCCATGAGAAAACCATATAAGTCTTAAATTTGCATTAAATACGTGCGCAACAAATATATGAATAACTCAATAACTCAATATCACGCCAACGGATTTTGATAATTATTATTGTTTTTAGTGTATATTAATTTGTTTTGGAATATCTTTTTTTTTCTATTTGAAGTCGGTTTTTGTTAAAGCATGTCTATTCACGATTATTTTGAACTTCAATTAAAAGTTCAATCCATTCAAATAACTGAAGAAGCTTTTATGTTATGATATTTTTTCAAAAAAATTTTGCTTAAGCCAATTAGCTTTTCACTCCTCTGTATAGGACATATAGCTTGCGAGAGAATGAGGTAGAACATTTCAAAAAGCTTCATTTCTACTGCTTGTACATGATACACGTTTTTAATGATGTGATGAACAATGTCACAGTTGAGCCCACGATATGCTTAGCGTTAAGTAGTCTTCATCTATACCTATACTAATATATAAATCTACAGTGGTTTTTACGGATGTTCCGTTATAACTACTGAACCGTGCATCCGATTGACTTGAAACTTGGTATCCATGTAGAAAATACATGTACTTAATGGATAGGCTAATATTTATATGACTCCCTGCTCCAGTTGCGGGGGCGTTAATGATGAGAATCTTTGTGGGGGGTGAGAAATAATAATGTTAATTTTAAATGTCCAGCGAAGCGGACGGGTATAGCTAGTAGCTTATAAACTTAAGTGATTTACTGGTGGTAGGACCTCTTGTGGTCCGCGCGGGCAGGTACCACCGCTCTGCCTATTTCTGCCGTGAAGCCGTAATGCGTTTCGGTTTGAAGGGTGGAGCAGCCGTTGTAACTGTACTGAGATCTTAGAACTTATATCTCAAGGTGGGTGGCGCATTTACGTTGTAGATGTCCATGGGCTCCAGTAACCACTTAACACCAGGTGGGCTGTGAGCTCGATCAACCACGCAATAAATAAAAAAAAAAAAAATATGACGCCCAGTTTATTCATCATCATATGCCGAACAATCATAAATAATTCTGACGTATTTTAAATGTTTTCTAAAGAAATACACGATTTGTCTACAAAAGACTAACACGACGAAGGAATTATTGTGTGATAAAAACTAGCCCGGGTAATTTGGTCAACGTGATATCTTTTCATAGTGTAATATAGGTGCCATTCTTCTGGCTATTTCTGGTCTTAAAACTGTTTTAAGAGGTAGGATAGTCGTTGAGATTACAACCTCAAGGTTCAAATGGATATCCAGACAGCTAGATTCAACACGAAACTTAAGCTTCTTATTTCAACATTTATCGTTTTGAAATACCAAAATCTTTAACTAATAACAAAGTCAAAAATGTTTGTTACATAACCTTTTTAAGGAAGCCACGTTAGTTCCTGCGAATCTTCGGGATTTGAACGAACCTAATTTAAGGCTTCTACGTGCCTCGCATCTTAAAACGAGAACTTTGGTCGCTCGAAGCTCGAAAAGCGGTTACGTAAAAATTTCGCTATCCGTAGGAAAGTTTGTGGCGCTAAATTACTGCGAGGCGAAAGTAATTATCTTTTGAATGGGGAAATATATTGAAGATTGCGTGTGTCTGAGTTCGTACGTCGATAAAAAGGTTTTTCGGCTTTATTCGGACGGGATTCGAAATCGTCGTGGTCTCAAATCTCGCAGACAAGTACATAATGGATATAACCCTAAAATGCGTCGATAGACGATAAACTAATAAATAATAGTTTAAAAAAACTAACGAAATACGCTTTTATAGAAAATCCAACTAAAAAGTAGATAAATAGATAAAATAAATTTTAATAAATTTCAGTTAAAAATAGTGTAAGAAAAAAATATTTTATTGCACAAAAACCACCCCACACTTTTCAGGATATTATCAAAATAACCCTTCTACTCATATCTGTTCATAAAATATTTATAACTACTAATACCATGCACCCCACGTTTTTTTTACAATAAAATCATTTTTTCTTACACTATTTTTAATTCAAACTTATTAAATTTTATTTTATCTATTTATCTATTTTTAGTTGGATTTTCTATAAAAGCGTATTAAAAAGAAAATCACTTGTTCAACTACGTAGAAAATAGAAAGTGCTTTGAATTTGTTAATAGGCAATAATTTAGATACAAGCGTTCCATGACGTACGATGAACAGATTTGTTTGCTTTTTGTCTGGGGTTTATTTTCTAATTTATAATTCAACGTAGCATAGCATAGCAGTTTGCGGTCGGTGTGAATTTTTCCCAGTAATAATTCTTAGATTGTTATCCTTTATCAAGAAATCACCTGGAATCTATATAACTTCAACCGGGTAGCTCACATTTAGTATTATTATAACCGTTAAGTGTAATTCACAAAAAGTGTATCTTAATCTATCTATATATATAAAAATGAATTGCTGTTCGTTAGTCTCGCTAAAACTAGAGAACAGCTGGACCGATTTGGCTAATTTTGGTCTGGAATTATTTGTGGAAGTCCAGAGAAGGTTTAAAAGGTAGATAAGTATGAAAATGATCAGAATTAAATAAAAAGAATAATTTTGTTTTTCCTTTGATGTGTCCCCCGTCGGACGGATTCCTTTTGTTTGTTTTATGTTTATTTTATACAAAAGTTTAGGTCTTTTATTTATCGATTGAGGCACTACGAAGTCTGCCGGGTCAGCTAGTACATAATAAAGCATTAGGACTTCCTGCACTATCCTTGATTGATTGGTAGATGATGCCTTAGGCGTTATGTTGAATAAATAGAGTGACTCTATGAGTTGATTAGCTCAGAGAGTTATCTAACTTCTGACTCGTACAAGTCCTCATATGCATATTAATGAATACATAGCGCATCGTGTTTGTAATTATAGCAGACACGAACGTGGGATGTCACGCTTGTAATTATACGTGGATCTGAACAAGAGAATTATCTGTTGTGTGCAGATGCAACCTACTGCCATCGGTGATTGTCTGCGACAGTAAGATATTGTGTGAAAATTTACCTGACCTACCTTTATTGAATGTATCGGTAATACATTTAACATGTAGCTTTGATTCGTTGGGAAACAAAAAACATCATTCCGGTCCAGTCATGCATTACGGTTTGAAGGACATCTCTTATTCTATACAATTGAGACTACAACCTCATAGTACGTGATGATATTCTCGAAGACTGCAGCTATCCACATAAAACAAGGAACTCGATACCTTTGGTGAAATATATGTTGTCTAGACCAAAGAGATGCCGAGACATGAGAAAACTAATCTCACTATACTTTAGATGATAATAAGCAAATTTTATTCGACAATAAATCCACTTCATTAACACTGGTGGTAGGACCTCTTGTGAGTCCGTGCGGTTAGGTACCACCGTCCTGCCTATTTCTGCCGTGAAGCAGTAATGCGTTTCGGTTTGAAGGGAGGGGCAGCCGTTGTAACCATACTGAGACCTTAGAACTGATATCTTAAGGTAGGTGGCGCATTTATGTCGTAGATGTCTATTGGCTCCAGTAACCACTTAACACCAGGTGGGCTGTAAGCCCGTTCACCCATCTAAGCAATAAAAAAAAAAAGTATACATATTATTATTATGTAGTATAGACCTGGATGTTGTGTTCAATAATAAATCAGCTAATTTTACCCGTGGGAAACGAATCGCATGTTAAGCGTTCTCATAATTTTAGTGCCTGTATTACAACCTTTCACGTTGTTGACAATAGGCTTGGCCTTACAAAAAGCGAAGCTATATAAATATATTATCCATTTGAGATAGTAAAATGTGATAAGCGCTTGTCATTTAATGTGTTACAAGGCCTTTTAATAAGTGCGTGCTTTACAAATATTTAGCAATGAACTCTATAACGCGAATTCTACGGTCTCAAGATATAGAGTCAAACTCTCAATTGTTTACAAAGCTCGGATGGTAGGAATGTTTCGAGCTATAGATAGGATAGTAGTGCCAGCTCGTGTGAACTCACAATCGAAATTACTATTGTATTTTTTTCGTTCTCATAATTACCGTAAAAAATGCGAGATTAAATCGTAAAAGTAAAAACTACTTTTACGGCTTAATCTTGCATTTTTTATTGTAATCATATTATTTTACAGGTTTCGAAAGTTTGGTCGATCACGTGATTTTTGAACCCGACCATATGACCTCAAACCGTAAAAGTAGTTTTGATTACACCTTGCAATCATTTTGATTACACGGATTTTTTTAATTCATCACGTGCCTTTTTTGGACTTAGAAATAATAACATGTTTGCCTCAGACTTCGAGCCATGTTATTAAACGTGACCATGTGTACTACATCAATAGATGCTACTGATAATATAAAATACATTATTTTTTTGATGTGAAACATCTATAGCCGCACGTAAAACCGATTTCCGGCGTGGCGACGCATGCCGTGGCGACGCGTCGCCATGCGAAATCGACTGCGATTCTCTCCCACTCGATCCGGCGCTAAGCCATCTCTCTCGCTACACTGAGCTCGGATACCTATAGTGTATACTCCGTAGTGTATACAGTGTTGTTTACTACAGTACACATAACCTGTGTTTTACTTGAAAACAAATTATTTTTTCGTAATATTTAATTTTATCATTAAGACATATTTAGTTCCTATCACAATCTGTTCTTTTCTGCATATTACTTTTACAAAATAATGTCGATGTTTCACATCTGCCAGGCGTCCCGTGACGGCTCACATTTTTTTTACTTATAATATCGGGATACGGTATCGCAAACGTATTTCGATATGGTATAGCTTAAATTGAGCCCTAGGGTAGTTATCACGGCTTGTTAGCGTTGTTAGCGGCTATCCCACCTGTTATTTGAGTGGAATTGAGCCAAATCCAGCGCCACAAACCAGCATATTCTTGCTACGAGTTATTGAGGCCACGTAAGCTCGTTCTTGGCAGGTCGTAGTAATAGTCAGTTTACGAATTCATGTTGATAAACTTGTTCCAAAATGTTTTTCTATAAGCAACATCAAAAGAAGTCGTCGTGTCCTAAGGGATAAGACGTTCGGTGCATTCGTGTTGAGCAATGCACCTGTGTTCGAATCCCGGGCGGGTACCAATTTTTCTAATGAATTACGTACTCAACAAATGTTCACGATTGACTTCCACGGTGAAGGAATAACATCGTGTAATAAAAGTGAAACCCGCAAAATTATAATTTGCGTAATTACTGGTGGTAGGACCTCTTGTGAGTTCGCGCGGGTAGGTACCACCGCCCTGCCTATTTCTGCCGTGAAGCAGTAATGCGTTTTGGTTTGAAGGGTGGGGCAGCCGTTGTAGCAGTAACTATACTGAGATCTTAGAACTTATATCTCAAGGTGGGTGGCGCATTTACGTTGTAGATGTCCATGGGCTCCAGTAACCACTTAACACCAGGTGGGCTGTGAGCTCGTCCACCCATCTAACCAATAAAAAAAAAAAAAAGAAATTTAATGAAAAACAGTTCAACAGTTTTCATTCAGTTACAGTTCTATTGGTCACGTTGACTGTTAGCATAATTATATTCAGCAGATGTCGACGAACAACACCTTAGTCCACAGTCCCACGAAAACTGTGAAGTTTACGAAACGCCGGAAACAATATAATGACAATACGCGGATTAAACCACAAAAGGAGTTTTGTGCCTACAAATCACAAAACCCGAAGAAAATACTATGTTTGTCTACATGATAAATTAGGTTAAATATTAAAGTTCCAGTAAAATACATTGAAACTCAAGGTGCACGATGAGCTGAAAATCGACGGAAAATGTGTTGGAGTAATTGCCATGGACGTAGAAGTGAAAAATTGTTGGGCAACTGATAAGATGGCTTAATAATTTTCTTTTATTTAAGAACTAGATCGTCTACTCCTCGATCGAGTCAAGACGATTTAAGATTAGATTTAATTAAAGAGGTAGCGTTTACAAGTATTTATTGAGGCTGGTATCAGCTAGTCACTAAGCCGACTGTTACATTATCTTAAACTTTTGTGAACATCATTTACGTAACATATTGTTATGCCGGTAAGAGTAACGCCATCTATCGCCAAATAGCAGAATCGAATATCAAAGGAACTAGTAACATCGCGGACGCTCGAGAAGTACAGGGCCATCTATTGTGACATAGCGAAAACGCACATCGAAGCTACTGGACTTGCCCAGAATGTTCTCGATAAATCTAGAGATGTCGTATCTATTATAAAAACGTTGCAGAGATGGCACGAAGGCAGTTAGTAAGCGATTCTACTCGAAGCGAAATAGCGAACGGATGACCTGAAGCGAAGCGTAAGAAGTGAATTGAGAATTTCTCCATTCCGACAGGAGCCCTCTTCTTCGATATAGCGAAGGCGTTCGACAAAGTCTGGCACAACGGTTTGATATACAAACTGTATAACATGGGAGTGCCAGACAGACTCGTGCTCATCATACGAGACTACTTGTCGAACCGTTCGTTCCGATATCGAGTCGAGGGAACGCGTTCCCGGCCCCGTCACGTCACAGCCGGAGTCCCGCAAGGCTCCGCCCTCTCCCCGTTACTATTTAGTTTGTATATCAATGATATACCCCGGTCTCCGGAGACCCATCTGGCGCTCTCGCCGATGACACCGCCATCTACTACTCGTGTAGGAAGAAGGCGTTGCTTCATCGACGACTTCAGACCGCAGCTACCACCATGGGACAGTGGTTCCGGAAGTGGCGCATCGACATCAACCCCACGAAAAGCACAGCGGTGCTCTTCAAAAGGGGTCGCCCTCCGAACACCACTCTGAGCATCCCCCTCCCGACTAGGCGCGTCAATACCCCCGCCCCCGCCGTTCGCCCGATCACGATGTTCGACCAGCCCATACCGTGGGCCCCGAAGGTCAAATACTTAGGCGTCACCCTCGACAGTAGGATGACATTCCGCCCCCACATTAAGACGGTACGCGACCGTGCCGCCTTCATTCTAGGACGTCTCTACCCGATGATATGTAGGCGAAGTAAAATGTCCCTTAGAAATAAGGTGACACTCTACAAAACTTGCATACGCCCCGTCATGACCTATGCAAGTGTAGTGTTCGCTCACGCGGCCCGCATACACTTAAAATCATTTCAAATCATTCAATCCCGTTTTTGCAGGATAGCCGTCGGAGCCCCGTGGTTCGTCAGGAACGTCGACCTCCATGACGACCTGGACTTAGAGTCCATCAGTAAGTATCTGCAGTCGGCGTCCATGCGCCACTTCGATAAAGCGGCACGACACGAGAACCCTCTCATCGTGGCCGCCGGTAACTACATTCCCGATCCTGCGGACAGAATGGAAAGCAGTCGACGTCGCCCAAAACACGTCATCTCGGATCCTCCCGATCCACTAACGGTGCTTTTAGGTACTTCAAGCACCGGTCACCGTTCTCGTCGAACCCGTCGCTTGCGACGAAGGGCTCGACGAGTAAATTAACTCTCAGACACAGCCCACTGAGTTTCTCGCCGGATCTTCTCAGTGGGTCGCGTTTCCGATTCGGTGGTAGATTCTGCGAAGCACGGCTCTTGCTAGGGTTCGTGTTAGCAACATCGTCAGGTTGAGCCCCGTGAGCTCACCTACTAAAGTTAGGGTTACGCTGACATAGCCTCTCAAGGCTATCAGCTTAGGTAGGAAAAAAAAAAAAAAAGAGAATTTCTAAGTGATCTAAGTGCTAATACAGTTTTAATTTGTGCTTCTGTAGAATTTTATTTATCCCGAACCCCAGCGTGTAATAGTATGCATTCAGAAGAAAACGGTCCAAGCCGAACTTGCGACTCCGCTCATAGTGACCTCTTTGTTTATTTACGTTTTGGGTTTAAGTAGAATAAATGTAAGTTTCCAATAAGCCCCGAGAATAATAAATGAGAATTATTTCAATATGTAAATTTGCACTGACAGCATATGCAAATAAATTTACGCATGAAAATTTAATGTTCTTTGTACGCGTACTCTAGAGATGATTAAAATTCTGTCAAGCTTTAAAATATTTAAAGAATGTAATGTATTTTTAATACGCTTTTATTAGCTTCATACGTATGTTAGTATGTAACGGAATCTTTGAACATGATTTTGATCCCCTTCAAAACGTCGGATTAGCTTGAAATTTGGCATACTTGTCAAAGGTCGATGACAATTCAATATCTTAAGCAGTTTGATCTGTTATCCTTACTAGGATAATCAGGATTAATAATTTTTAAGCTATTGCATAGTTTCTGTCGCGGGCCTTGAACGCGGCGACTGAATCAAGAAATTCCGTAACGAAAATAACCTGACACCCCCACTACGCCTACTATGTAGCTCGCGTTCAATACATTCACACGTTGCGCTTGTGTAATGTTTGTGAATAAGCGCGCGGCGTGACGTCGCACTGCCGCACGCACATCATGAAAAGTCTGCCCATCTCTCCCTCGCGCGGTCTAGGTTATGAGTGTGAAGGGGACAGTTAATGTTTTGCTTTTGTTACTGTTTATAAATACAGCGTGGTCTTATTTTATTTTTGGTTCAATATTAACTTATTATTGTCGATTTATAATTGCATAAGTTGATAAAAAATGCTATGTAATAGCTTTACCGCGGCAGTCTCCGAGTGCCACACGTGTTTTTTTTTGTTTTTCTGAGACCCGGAGTGTCTGCGTCAAGACAAGAAGGGAAACTCCCAGGCTATATATATACATATATAAAAAAGACATGCCCGCTGAGTTTCTTGTCAGTTCTTCTCAGGACGGAGGCTAGTTTTTGTGAATTGGCGGTAGTTGTTTTTGACGTTCAACAAGTATGTACTTTTATTTGTGTTGAATAATTTTTTTTTGATTCGATTTGATTTGATATGTATATTTTACAATAAAATCGGTTTTTCTCTTACACTATTTTAATTCAAATTATTTTTTTCAGTAGATCTTCTCAAAATGAACATCGATGTTCCTCTGTTTCCGTCATCCGCGTACAGTACAGTCAATGTATAGCAGAGATCAATATGGTGACTTATTGCACCGCTCTTAGATTAAGATAAAAATAACAAGAAAAATGATATTGTACAAATTTTATTTACCTGTATGTAACATGTACAATGCTAATTATGCTTTGTTGTGAAATATGCTTTCTCTCTCTCTCTTTCTATCTCTCTCTCTATCGCCTAAATATAAAATAGTCCGCGAATGTTTATTTATTATTATATAATTCTTTATCAGAATAAAATAACATAAGTGGACCCGTGTGAAACACCTATATACACAGTTCGACTACAACACGAGTGCTTATGTTTCCGTGGCATTAATTTCAGGATTCCTCTTCATCACGGCGACAAAAGGATCGGAGCGCCAATTATCATTCACACATCGTGCCGTTGTTTGAATGAAATCAGGGCAGATTTTCAGAGCTAGTACAAGTTGGTGGCAATTCATTAAGTGGGCCGATGTGTCTGAATTGTGCTTGATATATGGGAAAGGACTGTGACGCTAGTCCAATTCACAAGTTAAAGCGATTCTGTGAGTGTTGTTAGTGTAGTGTGAGTTAGTACACTAATGTGTTTCTTATCTATCTCTATCTATCTATCTATCTATCTATATATCTATATATATATATATAAATGAATTGTGGTTCGTTGGTCTTGCTAAAACTCGAGAGCGGCTGGACCGATTTGGCTAATTTTGATCTTGAATTATTTGTGGAAGTCCAGAAGGTTTAAAAGGTAGATAAATATGAAAATTCTCGGAATTAAATAAAAATAACAATTTTCTTTTTCCTTTGATGTGTCCCCCGTCGGACGGATTCCTTTTGTTTGTTTTAAGTTTATTTTATACAAAAGTTTAGGTCTTTTATTTATCGATTGAGGCACTACAAAGTCTGCCGGGTCAGCTAGTACTAATATATAAATCTACAGTTTTTTTTTATTGCCCTTGTAGGCAGACGATCATACGGCCCACCTGATGGTGAGTGGTTACCGTCGCCCATGGATTTCAGCAATGCCAGGGGCAGAGCCAAGCCGCTGCCTACCGTTTAATACTCTCCACAAGCCTCGTTTGAAGAAGGACATGTCATAGCGCTCGGGAAACACCGTGGAGGGGAGCTCATTCCATAGCCGTATGGTACGTGGCAAAAAAGAGCTCTGGAAACGCACTGTGGATGACCGCAGTGGCTCCAGGTAGTATGGATGAACACTACTCCGGTGGCGGGCGGTGCGATGGTATAAACGAGATGCCGGTATCATCTCGAACAATTCCTCAGAGCACTCCCATTTTTTTACGGATGTCCCGTTATAACTACTGAACCATGTATCCGATTGACTTGAAACTTGGTATCCATGCAGAAAATACACGTGCTTAATGAATAGGCTATTATTTATATGAGTGTTGGACTCTCTATTAATGAAGACAATAAATAATAATGAATTTATTTCAAACGCCCGGCGAAGCGAGCGAGTACGGCTAGTTTATTTTTATATACAGTCATAAAGAACATATTTTATCGCTATATAGTATTTTACCTCCAAAATAGTTTTATGTATAATATCTGAGGGTTTTGGTTCCATTGACGCAGTTTTTTGACTGTCTTCTTATGACTAATAAGATATACCTTTTGTTATAATACCTACTTAATCTGTTTATCGCATTAAATCTAGTTATTCAAATGGTAATTAATTCCTAAGCACGTAGAAAGTAAAAAAAAATGGCATCTTCGTTACCCTTATAGCAGACCTCTTATGGCTAGGAAGTGTTGCTACACAGAAATATATAAGCCTCTATTGTGTAAGTTTCAAATTATTCGTAACATCACCTGCTTTTAATCGTCATAGATGAACGGATGAGCTAACCAGTCAGTCTGCTAAGCTCTCCATATTTCGGGAGTTTTGTACCATCGGTATGACCGTAAAATAGAATTAATCGGTGGTTAGTTTCACATATAGACTTTGAAAACTGTCAGTATTATTAAACACGTTCGTAAAGGCGAAAGAGATATGCAAAAATACATTTCGGGCTTATAATCTTAAAAGTTGGTGGATTTATTAAAGGGTGCTAATTTCGTATGTTTTTTTAACTCCAAAAAACACATTCGTGTAATTAAATTGGGCATTTTAAATCGAGATAAAGTGGAATATTAGTGTTTTCCGTTACATTTTTTGGAACGAAGTTCCTTATGGGACGATGCGGAGGGGTACACCAACCGGGAAAAAACGACCGTAACGTAAGATTTTTATTAGTAATGCACACAGTGTACGACTTAACTTTGTAATAACGTACAAAAAATAACATACTTTTTTATCATTTATTGACCACGATCTCAGAGCATTCGTTTGCGCAATACACTAACTCTTATGCAAACAACCGTGAATGAAGTGTACCACAATAAGTTCGCACGTTACCGAATGACTGTGGGTTGTTGCGAAACCTCCAGTTTTATTTTCTTTATACCTCGAATAGAACTTAAAATTAACATTTTTATAATAAGGGACTTCGTTCCTATCCGGTGTCCCACGATACCACACATCTTTATTTATTTACAATATAAAAGCAATATAGATCGCTAAACACATTAATTTATATCAATTAACATGTTGTTTAAAAAAAGATCTATACCCTTTGATTTTAAGGTTGAATTCTCTTGACTCGGACCTTAATTCACGTAGTGATTTGTAGTTGGAAACGCAGCGTGATCGCTTGATTCACTGGTGCCTGTTAATTATTAAAAGCTATTTACGCTTATAGCCGATTTCTGATATTTCCGACTTTATATTCCGGCGCGCGGATATATAAATAGTCGTTATCGTTGGCATTAAGCCGAACCGGTTAAATTGTGGTGGTTATTACAACATTTAAATGGCAGAATGCGTGTTTTTTTTTATTGCTTAGATAGATGGACGAGCTCACAGCCCACCTGGTGTTAAGTGGTTACTAGAGCCCATAGACATCTACAACGTATATGCGCCACCCACCTCGAGATATAAGTTCTAAGGTCTCAGTATAGTTACAACGGCTACCCCACCCTTCGAACCGAAACGCATTACTGCTTCACGGCGGAAATAAGCGGGGTGGTGGTACCTAACCGTGCGGACTCACAAGAGGTCCTACCACCAATGATTACAATATGTTTGTTAAACATACGTTTGTTATTTTAAAAAGACGTGCCTGAAAGAATTCTGTTGCTAGGCGATGATCAAAATCGATGGATACCGTAGCACGAGGCGCCTTCGAAGATGCATTAAATTAATAATTGAATATTATAAAGTTTGTTTGCTTATTAATAATTAACAAAGCAATATGCATAGCAATATTATATATTAATATTAACTAGAGGTGCCGCAGTAGTCGAAATTCGACTATAATTAATTGGAATTTTAAGTTTGTACACTATTATGATTGTATTTTATACTTCTATAATCACAATACATTATAAAAAATATTAGCAAAGACAAACAATATTTAATCTGTTCTCAATTTGACAACAGACGTCAAGAACAAAAGTTTGACAATAAATAGTAAGCATGCATGTGTGCGTTAAATACATGGTATGTAGTGTGTGTAATGTTTTCTTTATTGATTTAATGTATCTTTTATGCATTATTTGACAAAAATATTAGCATTGTGCACTTCTTCTCTATATTCTCTATAGGTGTGGAAAGTTTCATACTCCTCCGTCCGCGCAATTTTCGTAAAAAGGGATACAAAGATTTTGCTTCACGTATTAATATATAGATAATAATAATAAACCAATTTTTTTTTATGGGAAAGTAATGAAGATTTGAAAGTATCTGTTAATATTTAAATAAACAAAATATGTTGATTTTGATTTCAAAACGCTGGGTGAACCTGTTCACGGCTCATGTGATGTTGAGTGGTTACCAAAGTCTATATAAATCATGACCTGACCATGATTACTTGTTTGCGACAAAAAAACTTTCATACACTTCATACACGTCATCCTCTACATAGCTAATACCAGTTTTAATTTAGAAAGTGCTTTATAATCTAGGGACGAGATAAGGCTCCTAATTGAAGTGTACATCAGTAGCGCGGTACGTGTCCATTTTCATTAATTTTAAAATATTCGAAACATTAATATCAGATTACAACGTGGGCCATGTGAATAGTGTTTTCATAACAACTAGTATATAACCTTCGGAAAAACGATGTACAAACAAAAACAGTTGAACAACCATAAAAGCTTCTAGTTAATCGCGACCGTTAAAATAAATATATGTACGTGTATGTATATGTTTGCGTTATTTATGTGTGTATGTATATATGTAGTCTAATATATTATGTATTAGTGTTTTATTTTTTTATTTTTGAAGTGAAAACTTCTTTAGAATCGTTGTGATTTCAAACCGGATGCAACGGAAAAAACGACAGGTAAGAGACACAAATACAAAAATGTGTAGGATGAAGCCAGCAAAGAATGAGACAGAAATATACATACTATTTAATACAGCGCCATCTGTGAGATTTTTTAATACTAACGTGTGTATGAAAGCTCTTGTAGTGAATTTTAATTTAGGATTATACGTGAAATTAAAATATCAATTCACAGAGGGCGCTACCTTACAATTATTTACTAATGACAAAATTTTACATATACTTAAGACGTTTAGGATAATTTTATTTTAATTTTGGAAGGTTTCACTTCTACCACGTGTGAATTGCACACATTTTGTTTTTTTATTATTATTGTTCTTGTTTAGATTGTAAATTGATTAGATTGTATTCTTCTACCCACTCATTTAAAGCTTTCCTTCGTTAAGAACGGTTAGCCGGTAGAAAAGTCAATTGTTGAGTTAAGCTCGCCATTTTTATATCTTATCACAATTACTGTAATATTAACCGTGTGTACAATAAAGAATAAAGAATAAAAATAAAATTTATTCGAAGACTTTGTATAAAATCTAGATATTTCACAACTCATAGTTTCAGCGTTGTAATGTGTGATGAAACGGAATATCCTTCCGTTTTAGAATGTAGATTAGTTTCCGAGAAAGAAATATGTGTGTGTTAGGTAGCTGTCTTAGTTCATGTTGTCGATTCGCTTTGTATCGCATTTTCAACATTCAACATTCAAATTCCATGATAACTTGGAGTATTTTTAATTTTTTTTATTGTTTAGATATATGGACGAGCTCACAGCCCACCTGGTGTTAAGTGGTTACTGGGGCCCATAGCTATTAACAACGTAAATGCGCCACCCACCTTGAGATACGAGTTTTAAGGTCTCAGTATAGTTACAACGGCTGTCCCACCCTTCAAACCGAAACGCATTACTGCATCACGGCAGAAATAGGCAGGGTGGTAGTACCTACCCGTGCGGACTCACAAAAGGTCCTACCACCAGTAATGACGCATATTATAATTTTGCCGGTTTGATTTTTATTACACGATGTTATTCCTTCACCGTGGAAGTCAATCGTGAACATTTGTTGAGTACGTATTTCATTAGAAAAATTGATACCCTCCTGCGGGATTCGAACACCGATGCATCGCTCAACACGAATGCACCGGACGTCTTATCCGTTAGGCCACGACGACATATCATACACCTCTCAGGAATGTTCTCGATAATTTTAGAGATGACGTATCGACTAAAAACGCGTTGCAGAGATGACACGAAAGCAGTTACTAATCGGTTCTATTCGAAGCGAAACAGCGAATAGATCACCTGAAGCGAAGCGGTAGAAACGAATCACGAATTATAAAGTGCTCTGTAAGTATTCTAAGTATTAAATAGAGTTTTAATTTGTACTAATATACGGAATTGAAAAAATATATTTAAAAAAAAAGATTTTATTGACGAAATGAGTATATAAAGATTTCACGACGATTAATGACGGCAACCGTGCCGTGTGGAATTAGGAATAGGACTGCATGACTAGGGAGGGGATTGTTCTTTAAAAAAGGATCTTATGTGCTGATGCTATTCGGAAAAGGTGATGATGAAAGCAAAGCTAGGAACCAGAGGGTATCATAACAGTACTTAGGTGGAAATTTTATTTTTCCCGAACCCCAGCGCGTAACAATATTAATAAATAAATAGCGTTTATCTTAACTCACCTTTATCCGAACTTACTCTGACATACAAAATATTATTAACAAAATCAAATACGCTAAAATAAATAGCCTTTTGTCTTTAATATTTCAAAACATCGTATCGTAAATCTTGCTGTGTGACGTGACCTGTATATTCCCAGCGCTCGCAAGAATTCCCGAGGGGCGAGGCTTGAGAAACTGCCTCCGCTCTAGATGGGAATTCAAACGTTTTTTCTAAACGGCTCCCCATTAATTCATGAATTCTCCATATTTTATTGTTAAGTTCTACATTTAATGATCTTCTTGCCGTCAAGTTATTGTATTCAGCAAATTTGGTAGGATGTTTTGAGAATCCGCACGGGTCGATAATACCAACCTGCCTATTTCTGCCGTGAAGCAGTAATGCGTTTCGGTTTGAAGGGTGGGGCAGCTGTTGTAACTATATTGAGACCTTAGAACTCATATTTCAAGGTGGCTGGCGACATTAACATTGTAGACATTCACGGGCTCAGGTATTCACTTAACACCAGGTGGGCCGTGAACTCGTCAACACATCTAAGCATAATAAATTACTATTCATAACATATTAGCTCAATCTCAGTAAAATACATTTTAAGGTTTAATCAATCAGTGTGAACGGTCTTAACCCCAGATTACTATCTCCGAATACTGCCGCGAAATTAATGCGATGTTGGTTTGAGGAGTAATTTTCCACTCAGTTCCTTAGCCAAAATGTGCACGAAAAATGAAGGTTTATGGTTTCAATTTTTTTTGTATCAAAAACTCATAGTTCCTATAGAATTTGCCGAGTTGTTTATCAAATTCTAACGAACTTCAAAAAACAGGAATCTATATATTAATACGTGAAGCGAAAGCTTTGTATACCTTTTTACGAAAATTGCGCGGACGGAGGAGTATGAAATTTCCCACACTTATAGAGAACATAGAGAAGAAGTGCACAATGCTAATATTTTTTTAAAATAATGCATAAATCAATAAAGTAAACATCACACACACCACATACCATGTATTTGACGCACACACGCATGCATACTATTTATTGTCAAACTTTTGTTTTTGACGTCTGTTGTCAAATTGAGAATAGATTAAATATTGTTTGCCTTTGTAAATATTTTTAAAGTGTAGTCTTGGTGAATACGTACGGTGTAGTCTGAATTCATTAAATCGTTACTTTTTTGGCAGCAAAATTGAAAACGACCCAATACCGAATTATGATCGCAACATGGAAAGCAGGTCCGCCCTAACGATTCCCAGTTGTGTAAGTTGAACAAGTAACGTCTTGAAATAGCACGACGTCCATTGACTGTTTGATCAAAGGATACTTGTTTTAAACATATAATGCTTTCGCAAAGTGGTGGGCCCTCTTGTGAGTTCGCGCGGTTAAGTACCAACACCCTGCCTATTTCTGCCGTGAAGCAGTGATGCGTTTCGGTTTGAAGGGTGGGGTAGCTGTTGTAACTATACTGAGATCTTAAAACTTATATCTCAAGGTGGGTGGGGCATTTACGTTGTAGATGTCTATGGGCTCCAGTAACCACTTAACACCAGTGGGCTATGAGCTCATCCACCCGACTATACAATAAGATAAGATGAATCATACGGTGTACACTTATGATGACTGAATTAAGATGAGCGATGCATTCTTTTTTATTTTTTTATTGCTTAGATGGGTGGACGAGCTCACAGCCCACCTGGTGTTAAATGGTTACTGGAGCCCATAGACATCTACAACATAAAAGTGCCACCTACCTTGAGATAATTTCTAAGGTCTCAAGTATAGTTACAACGGCTGCCCCACCCTTCAAACCGAAACGCATCACTGTTTCGCGGCAGAAATAGGCTGGTGGTACCTACCCGCGCGGACTCACAAGAGGTCCTACCACCAGTAAAAAAATTAAAATTTAACCAGTAATTTTTTTTTTTTACATAATACTGTTTGATTTTGTATGTACGGCTCACCAGAAGTTAAATGGCTGCCAGAGCCTAGAACCTAGACTACGTGTCCTGCACCGCCCCAAACAAGGCCCTGAAACTGCGATACTTTAAGACATTTTTTTTTATATGATAACTAGCGACATCTTGTAGTGGATGCCCCTAAACTTATGCGTTGTTAGAGTTAAGGCATTTAATTATTGTACAGCTAAACACAGAAAATATAAAAATTATAAATCACACAAGTCTTTATTTGTTATAGTCAAATTGATTAAATTTTATCAATTTGTGGTTTCTGAAAATGTACAAAATCCTTCATTGAAAATAAAATATAGGATAGGTAATATGTTACTGCCATCTAAAGTAACAATGAGAGACTAAGCCATCTAGTGACCGACGCCCGTAAACATTTTTGTTGAGTGCTTGAGTTGCTTATCTATAACTAATTTATGTGTATTATCTATGGCCCCAAATGTATGGCAGCATCAATTTAGAAGCAGTTTTCAAAGAAGAATTTAAGATACGGCCGAAAAATCCCAAACAACAATTTTCATATAAACAAGCTCCAAGAACAAATCTTCCGAAAGAGCATTTAATGTTAAGGAAATAATAACAAGAAAACTTTGCGGCGAAAATCTCCACTTTCACTTGGCAATACACGCCATATAAAATTCTTCCCGCTAAAAGCGGACTTCGTTAAAAGTTCGGTAAAGTACCCGCCGATGCTAATCCGTCTTGCAAGTTCTAACGGCTTACGTATCACGTTCGTACGAACAATTTTAATGAAATAAAATATTAGAGACATGTTGCGATTATCAAGAAATAATGATTGATAGTGGTGAGTGAGAAGACGTCACATTTTCGATGTTTTATTTTTATTTTATTTTTATAGCCTTTGTAGGCAGACGAGCATACGGCCCACCTGATGGTGAGTGGTTACCATGGACTTCAGCAATGCCAGGAGCAGAGCCAAGCCACTGCCTACCGCTTAATACTCTCCACAAGCCTCGTTTGAAGAAGGACATGTCATAGCGCTCGGGAAACACCGTGGAGGTGCTCATTTCAAAGCCGGATGGTACGTGGCAAAAAAGATCTCTGGAAATGCACTGTGTTTGAAATACTTGAATAATTTCATGGTCAGATTTGCTAATTAGTTATCATATATTTTTCTATAATTTTTTCTATATTATGAATAAATATATTGTGCTAGCTACTATATGCAATATGACATTAAAAAAACGTGATATCCATACTAGTATATAAATCTACAGTGGTTTTTACGGATGCTCCGTTATAACTACTGAACCATGCATCCGATTGACTTGAAACTTAGTGTCCATGTAGAAAATACATGTACTTAATGGATAGGCTAATATTTATATAAGTGTTGGACTCCCTACCCCAGTTGCCGGGGCGTTAATGATTAGAATCTTTGTGGGGGTGAGAAATAATAATGTGAATTTTAAATGCCCAGTGAAGCTGACGGGTCCAGCTAGTCAAGTCATAAAATTAGTTTTAATTGTATGCAAATACTCGTTTAAGTACAGGGTGGCCCATAAGTCCTTTGATATGAAAAAAAAATTTTTAAAATAAAACTAATTACATTATGAATTAAATTTTTATTTACATAAAAAGCTTAAAAAACGGGAATTATTTTTTGAAAATAACATCTCCTAAATGTAATCCGTTGCGATCACGGCACTCTTGCAAACGACGTCTAAAATTGTCGATGACTGCGCGGCACGTCACTGCTGAAATGCTTGTCATTTCTCTGCGGATGTTTTCTTTTAGGGCCTCAATTGACCGCGGGTTTGTGTCGTATACTTTAGCCTTAAGGTAGCCCCACAAAAAAAAATCCATCGGGGTCAGATCTGGACTTCGTGGAGGCCAGGAAATGTCTCCTCTCTTAGAGATAACTTTGCCAGGAAAAAGTTGACGGATAACGGGCATAGCAGTGTTAGAGGTGTGAGAAGTGGCCCCATCCTGTTGAAACCACGTCCTGGCATTAAAGCCTGAAAAGTTTTGCAATTCTGGTATGAAAAACTCTTCGATCATAGCCACATATCGCTCCGACGTAACAGTAACTGCGCGCCCTCTGCCATCCTCAAAGAAGTAAGGCCCTAGGATACCGTGGGCTGACATAGCGGCCCAAACAGTCACTTTCGGACTATGTAAGGGCTTCTGATGCTTAAGTTTTGGATTGATGGGGCTCCAATAGCGGCAATTTTGTTTACTAACATGCCCGTTAAGATGGAAATGAGCCTCGTCAGAGAACATTATGTTATTGAAGGAAGTAAACCGATTCAACATTTCATTCGCATAATTTTGTCTTTGAATACCGTCAGTTTCCTTTAATTCTTGAACCAACTGAATTTTGTAAGGGTGCATATGTAAATCTTTCTTCAAAATCCGTTGTAACGATGTCCTGGATACGTTTAATGCTCTGGCGCGCTTACGAGTTGACTGTGTCGGATTTTCGCGAATAGACTGTGTCACTGTGTCTATGTTTTGTTCAGTACGTGACGTCCTTGGGCGACCCAACCGCGGTTTATCTAACGTCGAACCGGTCTCCTCGAACTTAGCAACCCAGTTCTTAATCGTTTGAAGAGTTGGAGTGTCGTCAAAGTTGTGTAAACCTTTGTGTTCTCGAAATTTACGCCGCGCAACGGTTGCCGAATTGTCGTTTTTATAAAACTCGCGCACACAAAACGCACGGTCCGCTCCGGTAAAACGCTCCATCGCGACTAAATTCCCAGAAACCGAAGTTACTCCCCCCGCTTCCCCTGCACCGCTCACGCGCGCCCTGTTCGTTTTATTCAAATTTTACTTTTCAAAGGACTTATGGGCCACCCTGTAGTTTGACAGATGAGATGAGTGAGATGAGAGTGAGTGAGTAAGATGGCAGATGAATTCACGGAATAAAAACATAGTTGTGTCGAAGTAAGAATAGGCTGGACAGTGGTATTAACCACTATTATACCTACTCACTATAGTGTGATCGTTGTTCGCAAACAAAAATTACTTACTTACAAATGCTAAATATTCTGCAAGCAGCTTAAGGGATAGCCATCATCTATACTAATATATAAATCTACAGTGGTTTTTACGGATGTTAAAACTACAGAACCATGTATCCGATTGACTTGAAACTTGGTATCCATGTAGAAAATATACTTAATGGATAGACTAATATTTATATGAGTGTTGGACCCCCTAATAATAATGACAATAAATAATAATGTTAATTTTAAATCCCCAGCGAAACGGGCGAGTGCGGCTAGTAGAATATAAGATTGTTTTGTACTTGAAGATTTAAAGTCATTCACGAGTTTCGAACTTGGGGTCGCTCAGTGGAGCAGGGACTGGGCGTATTAGGCATGACACGGGAGGAGCTAGAACAGACTGCCCAAGATCGATGTAAATGGAAGGATTTCATTCGAGCCCTAGACCCCAGCAGAGGGTAATAGGAAAGATTTATTTATTTATTTATTGCTTAGATGTGTGGACGAGCTCACAGCCCACCCAGTGTTAAGTGGTTACTGGAAATAAGCAGGGTGGTGGCACCTACCCGCGAGGACTCACAAGAGGTCCTACCACCAGTAATTACGCATATTATAATTTTGCGGGTTTCATTTTTATAATACGATGTTATTCCTTCACCGTGGAAGTCAATCGTGAACAATTGTTGAGAACGTATTTCATTAGAAAAATTAGTACCCGCCTGAGATTCGATCATCGGTGCATCACCTCAACACATATGCACCGGACATGTTATCCTTTAGGCCACGACGACTTTGCAAATGATGATGATGAATGATGACGAGTTCCGAACAATAAAACTCGCACCGTCAGTCTGCCAACCAAAATGACCCGAGCGGCGAGTCCTTCGTCTGTCGTTATCCCGAAAAGTTTTTGATAGATATTAATAGCCGGAAAATCTTTTGATAAGTCCGTGAAAATTGCTGAACTTTATCTTTTAATTGAATGAGAGCTGTTCTGAAGCTCTCACAACTTTGAAGTTCAAGTAGAAAATCACACACATCGGTAGGCAACGTACGTGTCCGTGTTAATAATGGAGCACACATGAGCAATCTTTCAATTTCGATTCCTTTTTAGATAGTTTAAACGGTTTTTCACAGGGTGATGTTTTTGTTAGTTTTGTCAACTTTTAATTATTTATTTTATATTTAATTATGTATTGTATTGTACGTATGGATAAGTCGTAATTTAATTATATACTTTGAAATAAAATTACCTGTACCCGAAATTTTCTAATTTTTTTTCTAACTACTATTACTGGTGGTTGGACCTGTGTTGTATATATCTATTTTATGTTTATGTAGCCGTTCAAATGGTGTGAGCGAGTATTGTTTAATAAACAAACGATAGTGTTCTGTGGACACGTCCTTTATTTATAATGATACAGACAATACTGACGTGCTGTAGGCACAGTACATCCCCCTTAATAAGTATACTCGTACAATATTATTCTAAACATAGAAAAAAATGATTAAGTATTTTATTGTTATAACTAATAGTTTCCTTTAACACTAAACAGAATAATATATTGCTACACGCACTTTTTCACTAAGTTCTTGTCCTTATTACATAGCACTATATGATAACTCGCGGCATTGGTGGCGGTCCGCTGTCGGAGCTCGGATCACCTCCTCTTGTCCCCACCATCGGAAACTCTTGCAACTCGCGCCTCATGTAGCGCCCGTAGTTCATCTTGCAGCGCTTCCACAGCAAATATAGTATTGCGGCTAAGATGCAGGTGATAATGAACAGCAGACAAGATTCATATCTGCGGTATGTCGTCTCCTTTTCATCGTCAAACGTTGCGGCATTATTGCCGGCACCATTCTGTGCGATTATAATTCGTTCATCCTGAGTCTTGCTTTGCTGCTTGCCCATTTCAATCGTAAAAGCTTTACGGATAACGTTGATAAAATAACAATTATAATGTGCTCACGGTGTGAAACGAACAACGGGTTTGATAGTTCGTCCGTATCGAGACACTTTTGGTTGATTGTTTACAGTTGCCGTATTTGGTGCGGTCGCCGTCGGAAATTCTATACTGTTGTTAAGTGCAAATGCTGGCTTCAATCGATCTATACTAATGATTTTCTCCGTATCTTGCTGCATTATTTTATAATATTTTTCTGTTTTGCTAATCACCTTAAACGGACCTGTATAAGGCTGCGTTAAGGGCTTTGTAACCCTGTCGACACGCACAAATACATGGGTACAGTTTTTAAGATCGGGGTGAACAAATATCTTTCCTTGGTGTGTCTCTTTTTTCGGTATTGCAGCTAAGTTTGCAATCTTCCTGCGCAATTCTTGTAAAAATGCGATGTTTTCAGAGGATACTTGCTGCATCGGCTCGAAGAAATCCCCAGGTAACCGTATTGGTTCCCCATATACCATCTCCGCTGCACTGATTTGCGTATCATCTCTCAGACTTGCTCGTAAACCCAGCAGAACAGATGGTAATTCTGATACCCAATGCTCTGTGTTTCCTCGACACATAAGTGCGGTCTTGAGAGATCGGTGCCACCTTTCTACAATTCCATTGGATTGTGGGTGGTATGCGGTGGTTCTAAATTTCGTGATGCCCATTCTTTTGGCTAATTGCGAAAACAAACTAGATAAGAAGTTAGAGCCTTGATCGGTTGTTAGATACAAAGGTGTTCCAAACCGCGCAATCCAACCAGTGTACATGATATCCGCAATCGTCTCGGCGGTTATATCCTTAGCAGGATAGGCTTCAGGCCAACCTGTGCTTCTATCTATCATCGTCACGATGTACCGGTATCCGCTACAGTATGTCAACGGACCCACTACGTCCATGTGTAGATGTTGAAAACGGTCTGTGTTCCGAAAGGTGCCATAAGGTGCAGTAGTATGTCTGTGAACCTTGGACTTTTGACATTCGATACATGCTTTAGTCCATTGAGTCACATCTTTATTCATTCCTTTCCATATATAGCGATCCTGCATCAATCTTCGTGTTGCTCGCATTCCGGGATGACTCATCTCATGCACAGCGTTGAAAGCCGATACACGAAATTCTTTAGGCAAATATGGTCGTGTTATGCTAGTTGAAACATCGCAATAGATAGGTAAGTTGCAATTAGGTACGAACAACTTCTTAAATTGTAACGAGTTCGATTCCATTAAAGTTTTTAATTCAGTGTCATTACTTTGCGCTTCAGCCAGTTTTTTATAATCTATGGGCGATGATTCGCTTACGGACTCTATACGTGATAAGCAATCGGCCACTATATTTTCTTCTCCTGATATGTGTTTTATATCTGTACAAAACTGCAAAATAAAATCTAATTGACGTATGCGTCTGGGTGTATCGTTTTTGCTTATTTTATTTCTCTGTAAAGAGTATACGAGAGGCTTGTGATCCGTGTATACTGTAAATGATCGTCCTTCAACAAGCGGTCTAAAATGTTTGATTGCCAGATAGATTGCCAATAATTCTCTGTCGTATGTTGAATATCGTTGCTGTGCATCGCTTAATTTTGTAGAAAAAAAATCCTAATGGTTTCCAAGAACCTCCTTCTTTTTGTTGCAGTACCGCGCCGGCGCAAGTATTAGAACAATCCGCCATAAGGGCTAACGGTGCATCTGGTGATGGGAATGACAATGTAACTGCGTTTTTTAGGCTTTGTTTACATTGTTCGAATGCTTCAAGTGCTTCCGCGTTCCATGGAATCAAGCTTTTATCCTTCTTCTTGGCGTTATGCAAAAATATATTTAATTTGTCGTGAATACTGGCTGCCTTTGGTAAATGCCGTCTGTAGAAGTTCACCATTCCAAGAAAACGACGTAACTCATCTACTGTATTAGGCCTCTTGAACTCGGATATGACCTTTACTTGCTCGTCCAGTGGTCTAATACCGTCTTTTGATACCCGAAATCCAAGAAAATTCAGTTCGGATTTTCCGAATTCACATTTGGCCATATTAATAGTAATTCCGTATTTATTCAAGCGACTTAGTACTTCTCGAACATGTACTCTGTGTTCAAATTCTGATGACGAGGCGATGATGACGTCATCGATGTAAATAAAGATGTTGTTTACGTTGCGTAGCACTTCGTCGTTAAGGAACCGTTGAAATGTGGCTGCAGCGTTTTTAAAGCCAAATCCCAGTCTCATAAATTCGAATAAACCAAAAGGACAAGCAATTGCTGTCTTAGGAATGTCCTTTTCATATATAGGAATATTATGGTAAGCTCTTTGCATGTCTATTCTCGAAAATATAGTTTTTCCGTGCAATAAAAAGGTAGCGTCTTGTATACGAGGTATTGGGTAGCGATCTGGCTTGGTAATTGCGTTGAGCTGCCTGTAATCACCACAAGGTCTGAGCTCTCCGTTCTTCTTCACTACAACGTGCAGTGGACTTGCCCAGTTGCTTCTGGAGGGCCTACATATTCCCATGTCTTGCATTTGTTGGAATTCTGCCTTGACCTTTTGGTACTTGTCCGGTGGTAGCGGTCGTGGACGTACGAAGACAGCTGGTCCTGTAGTCTCAATGTAGTGTACTGTTGTATGAAAAGGTGTATCTTTGAAGTTCATCGGCTTAGTAATATCAGGGAATTCCGTCAAAATATCACTATAATCACTTGTGTAGTCGATTGTATTCATTGTAGGATCGTCTTGCAAAACCACAGATGCAATACTTTGTAGAGTGGTCACGGAGTCGATGAGTTTTCTGTTTTTTAAATCTACCAATAGCATATAGTGAGACAGAAAATCAGCACCGATTATTGGTTGCTTGACGTCTGCTAAAACAAATGTCCATCGGAATGATCGACGTAGATTAAAGTCTAAGTTTAAAGTCTTAACTCCATAAGTTCGAATTTCTGTACCATTCGCTGCGTACAGTTTATAATCATCACACTTATTGTTATAAAACCGATTCTTCTTTACTGGTAGCACAGAAATATTCGCACCCGTGTCCACTAAAAATCTAAGTCCAGTATTATTGTCTGTTATACATAGGCGGTGTATAGGAGTGACGGTGCATATCCCCGCCTGCGAGTACACCTCAGTTAGTTTTCCTGAATCACTGGCTTTTTCCAGGCACACGGTTCTACACATTTTCTAGCTCTATGGCGATATCTAAAATGATAAACACATAGCCAGTCCGGGCTGCTCGGTGAACGTCGACTCGTATTACGATTACGTGATGATGACCGTGATCGCGGTCGAAAACGGTGAAAATTGCGACTTTGCTCCATCTCTCTTATTTTTAAGCTTAATTTGGCTATCTCCGCCAGTATAAAGCTATGGTCAGTACTGGAACTACTGCCAGGAGTGCTCTGTACTTCAGACACTTGCAAGGGCTGCGTCGTCTCGATGACTTTATCCGCAATTGCCGACAGGTGCTCTAAGTCTTTTGCTTCGCAGACTGCTAGCACTCCCCGAACTGCCGCGGGTAGGTGACCTTGCCACATAATTCTAAGGGTCTCATCGGGCATTTTATCGCGAGCCAGATCCCTCATACGGCGTAAGAGTTGAGAGGGCTTCTGATCCCCCAACTCCATCTCGCTAAGCAATTTTTGAAATTGTCTCATCTCCGATTCTTCATAGATTTTTAACAAACGTTCTTTCAGCGTATCAAATTTCTTCTCATCAGGTGGTTTTAATAGAATGTCACTGACCTGTTGTACGACGTCCTTGCCTAATTTAGTAACAACTAGGTTGTATCGGGCCTCATCACTTAACTTCTGCGGTGCTAGGATAGCTTCACATTGCACGTACCATAAGCGTGGTTGGTCGCACCAAAACTCAGGAATCCTCGAAGTTACAGAAACAACGGCTACTTCTGCTTCAACTGAAGTCATTTTATTACAAATCGGTTCTTAAAAACGTATCTGGCTATCGAGCGGCGTCTATGTTCTCGTTCGGGGTCACCACTGTGTTGTATATATCTATTTTATGTTTATGTAGCCGTTCAAATGGTGTGAGCGAGTATTGTTTAATAAACAAACGATAGTGTTCTGTGGACACGTCCTTTATTTATAATGATACAGACAATACTGACTTGCTGTAGGCACAGACCTCTTGTGAGTCCGCGCGGGTAGGTACCACCACCCTGCCAATTTCTGCCATGAAGCAGTAATGCGTTTCGGTTCGAAGGGTGGGGCAGCCGTTGTAACTATACTGAGACCTTAGAACTTATATATCAAGGTGTGTGGCGCATGTACGTTGTAGATGTCTATGGGTTCCAGTAATCATCAGGTGAGCTGTGAGCTCATCCACACATCTAGGCAACAAAAAAAAAAAAAAACTAAAAGTAATATTATTATACTATCTATAACCTGTATGCAGCGTCTCCTCAAGTACTTCGGACACGTGGCCCGACAAAATTCTGACAGCTTGGAAAAACTAATAGTTGTAGGTCACGTGGAAGGAAAGAGAAGTCGAGGAAGATCGCTAACCAGGTGGACGGACATTATCAAAAAGGCCACAAACACCAGAGTCCGGGCACCATTAAACAGGCCAAATGCAGGCAACATTGGAGGAAGCTGGTGCAAAAATTAGACCAAGGTGCTCACGACCCTCAGTAATAAGGAAGCGACGGAGAAGAAGAAGAAAAGTAAAATTTTATTATTTTATCTATAATATTCATCAGTTTCAACAAACCGTTGGAGCTCAGTTTCAACAAACTGGGTTACATAAGGTAAATTTGTACAAACAGCCTTTTCACGAATCAATTTCAATAAACCTAATTAATCCGAGGAACGTTTGAATGAAAAAGGGCTAATTACAACCTTTTTGTTAAATTAATATTATTGCTTTAGACTTGTTTTGTTCACGTGTTCATTTCGAAATTATTAATTTTGTTTTATGGATGTTTTAAGTAGAATTGTTTGTAATACGAATTATTATCATATCAGCTATAAGTACTACCAGGAAAGGCTTGACCCTGTACATACCCGATCCTGTGGACCGAATGGTAAACAGTCGACGTCGCCCTAAACACGTCATTACGGATCCTCTCGATCCATTAACGGTGCTTTTAGGTACCACAAGCACCGGTCACCGTCCTGTAAATATCCGTCCAGTAAATTAATCCATAGACATAGCCCACTGAGTTTCTCGTTGGATCTTTTCAGTGGGTCGCGTTTCCGATCCGGTGGTAGATTCTGCGAAGCACTGCTATTGCTAGGGCCAGTGTCATTAACACCTCCAGTTTGAGCCCCAAGAGATCACCTACACGCTAGGGTAACACTGATATAGCCTCTCAAGGCTATCAGCATAGGTAAGAAAAAAAAACCCTTAAAATAATCGGAGTGATAGGAAGGTGCGTCTTTTGGCTGGCATTCAATCGCTTTATTACCTCCCCTTTTCTTGTATTAATATGTGAAGAGCTTGATTGCGGAACTCCGCTGGATGTAGACAGCTGGATGGTGGCTTTCGGGAGAACTATGTCTAGCAGCGGACGTTTGTGGGCGGAAATACGAAGAAGTTGCCTGCATATCACTTGCGATTTCGTGGGAAACATTACGACATTTCATTGCATCCTTAGTGGTGGTAGGACCTCTAGTGAGTCTGCACAGGTAGGTACCACCGCCCTGCCTATTGCTGCCGTGAAGCAGTAATGCGTTTCGGTATGAAGGGTGGAGCAGCCGTTGTAACTATACTGAGACCTTAGAACTTATATCTTAAGGTACCCACCTTGGCGCATTTACGTTGTAGATATCTATGGGCTCCAGTAACCACTTAAAACCAGGTGGGCTGTCAGCTCGTCTTGTTGAAAAAAATACGGTTCTTCTGCTTATTTGAAGATGGGCTTTTGTAGAACATCTAGTGCTAATGTGGTATTTATATCTTTAACTAGTCTGAGTGTAGGTATGTCTTTAATAGTATCGTTTGTCGATTAACCCATGACCGTTTTGACGAAAATGATTGTTCTAATCTTCGAAACTTCATCCCGGGCCACAGTTGCTTAGCCTACTGATAGCATAATGTATTAAAATTATTTCATAACTATCATAAATTTCTTAGGTCATAAACCCATTGGCTGGTATGGGATGGACGTTGACCAACTTCATATAGGCTAGCGAAAGGTAATTAATTAAAAAGATAAATTAATCTAAGGATCTGTTGTTTCAGAAATTACATTTATAATTAAAGTTTTGTACGTAGTCTCATATCTGTTGTCAACTACAATTACACCTTTTTAGACTATTAACCTAAACAAAATTAGGTTAATTTTCTCCAAAATACCAACATCAAACATATTTAATTAATTAACTTCCTTAAATAAATGACGGCCTGTATAGCGCCGGTCCCTTGAGTCAGCTGCAATGTCCTCACCTTTGGAACGAATCGACCTCCATACATAGTGGATTAGAATTCAGTGATCTCGTGAATAACTTCGCAAGGCTTAGAACAATTTGTAGCGGTGTAGGCAGGCTTATTTGGTGAGTTACATATTCTGCTCTGATCTGGAGTGCTTTGAGGATTTCTTTCAAATGATTCGATCATGTCCTTTTAAGATCACTGGCTTAGAGTTCACTCTTAGTCTGGAACTACTGCATTCATCGACTGCCAGCGTTTCCAGAGTGTTTTCATATTATTGACCATTAGATTTTCATCAAACCAAATTTTAAAAAATCAGGTGACGTCAAATAGGCTGTTGCTGTGGCCCCAGGTGTTGCTGATCTCGACGAGCGAGTGCGCACGGCAGGAAGTCGGTGGATGCGGAAGGCGGAGGACCGCATTCTGTGGAAGGCATTGGGGAAGGCCTATGTCCAGCAGTGGGCAGATAAAGGCTGATGATGATGACGATAATATCATAAATAAAATAAAATAAATAAAATTAAATAATAATAAAATAAAAATTTTAATGTACTTACTGTGTCTGTATTTGCTACAGTATAGGTGTGAACGACAAAATGAATGAACGCCTGATCCGTCTCGCTCTAGCAATAAAGGTGGCTTTGAACAGATTTGAAACTTAATAAGAGATAAAGAATGATTGAAATTGGTTACGTTCGAGAGGATTTCGTGAAATTCGTGACGAATAATAGTATTTTGAACGAGGATTGAGTATTTTGAGTTGTGATCAAAGTTAATTTGATTTTTATTGTAATTTGATTTATGTGTGACGTTAATGATGCGTATGTTTAGGAAGAAAATAAAACTTTAGTGTTATACTTTTTATTGCTTAGATGGGTAGACGAGCTCACAGCCCACCTGGTATTAAGTGGTTACTGAAGCCCATAGACATCTACAACGTAAATGCGCCACCCACTTTGAGACATAAGTTCTAAGGTCTCAGGTACAGTTATAACGGCTGCCCCACCCTTCAAACCAAAACGCATTACTGCTTCACGGCAGAAATAAGCAGGGTGGTGGTACCTACCCACGCGGACTCTCAAGAGGTCCTACCACCAGTGAAGTAAGGTGGGGAAAAAGAAAAAGAAATCAACGAAGATAAAATAATTACCTGAATTACGTGGTGAATTGCTTGATTTGCCGCTCCCTGGGTGTGCCGACCGTGTGCCGTGCAAGCTTTGCGGCCCTGTATACAACTTGAGCTTTGCAACAGCATATTTATTTATTTGGGTAACCAATACAAACACATATTATTAAAATTAATTAAAAAATAGCTAAAACAATAACCAAATATGTTGCCACTATCAAAATCACATATAAGTAGAAAGTGAACAGAGAAGAGAAATTTAGAAATTTAAATTACAAAAAAACAAAAGCAACACAATACGCACATATCTTATGTACATCTGTAGACTATAGACTACATATCTGTAGGAAAAGGAAGAGAACCTTCTAAAAGCTTCTGAGCATTAGACGCATCAAACTTCAACTTCATGCGACAAAGTGTGTGGTGGTGTCTAAGTTATACTAATATTTATGAGTTTCAGACATCATCTCTTTATATTTAGTTCAAAGACCCAAATTACGCACCAAAATCTTTACATGTTTTTACAAACAAATGATATATGATCATTTGATTCACACGTAATACGTAGACCTTCGTGAGTGTTAAGAAACATGATGAATGTCAAGCTCGCGTGCTTCGGCCCGTGGGCGATTTCGTCCGTGCCGGCGCTTTAGGGTTGGCCCGAAAAACAAATATAGCAAAAGATGTTAGTGTTGTACTTATTCTATCAAAATCGATGCAATTATAATAACGTACCTAGTTGTTACTGCCCTAGATCTATCCTTTATTTGAATGTAGCGGGGACACTCATTTACTGGTGGTAGGACCTCTTGTGAGTCCGCGCGGGTAGGTACCATTACCCTGCCTATTTTTGCCGTGAAGCAGTAATTTGTTTCGGTTTGAAGGGTGGGGCAGCCGTTGTAACTATAGTTGAGACCTTAGAACTTATATTATCTCAAGGTGGGTGGCACATTTACGTTATAGATATCTATGGGCTCCGGTAACCACTTAACACCAGGCGGGCCGTGAGCTCGTTCATCCATATACGCAATAAAAAATAAAGAAAAACTCAAGCAGGTTCATAGCTTTTTCAACAATCACAGCCTAGCCACTGAGTATTAGCGCAAACTTCGTAAAGTATCATTTTGGTGTCTGAATGCATATCTAGTATGTATTTTCGGCACTAATGACATAGAACAAAATCTTTTGAATTATATCGTCACACAGAGTCAAGATTACTGACAACCCTTTTCCCAAGAACCCCAATGTATTATTGTGCTATAATATTAATTACAGGTTCGAATTCCGTACGCGAGTGAAATTATGGCCATGTACGAGTAAATTAAGTGACGTTCAGATTACTGTACACTGTTGGCGTAATTACTATGAAATATTATATGCATCGTGGATAGATGAGCAGGGTGCATTATGTGCCGTTCATAAAATTTAAACTAAGAACGAGAATCTTATACCAGAAAATGTTGTTTTATTCGTGTTTTCAATAATGAACTTTTTCGATAAATAATCAACTATATGACTCTTCCCGACATCTATTGGCGAATAATAATACTATTTTTCTCAATTGAGAGCAACTAACTGCTTTCAAGACACAATAACACTAAAGCTACTTCAGCAGATGGGGTTGTTAAGCAACCCGAAGCCAATGAGTGTTTGGTTTAAGGTTAGACCAAGAAAATGAATTGCTTATTTATATTATTTGGTATAAGATTATTTGTGTCTTTTTAACTCACGTGTTCACTTAAAAATGCCTAAACGATCTTGGAATATTTCATCATTTTATCAATATGAAATTCGTGTTTAAATATAATTTCTAAAAAACACAATTTATCAAAAAAGAAAATGCCGAGCAAAGCTTGGTCATCGTGTAGTTAACATTATGTTAATAATTCTGTTAGAGAACATTCGTGGATCGTAGACTAGAGGCATTGGGAGAAAAATAAGAGAGAGTATGTAAATTTTTATTTTTTTATTTTTTTTATTGCTCTTCTAGGCAGACGAGCATATGGCCTACCTGATGGTGAGTGGTTACCGTCGCCCATGGACTTCAGCAATGCTGGGGGCAGAGCCAAGCCGCTGTCTACCGTTAAAATTCTTCCACAACATTCTTCTTCAAATGACGCGAATAGTGTTCAACAGTACGCAACGGGTTGGCTGTGCTTCTCACATTGCTGATGTCTATGGGCAGCAGTTACTATTAACCATCAGGTAGATAGTGTGTTCGTCTGCTATATAGCCATTAAAATAAATAACCTACCCCAAGACATAAAATGGAAGTGGAAGTTTAAAAACTAAATCTTTGAGACCGAAATGCGAGAACGGTATAAATAGAATTTATGGGATAGGATAGGATAGAATTTATTAGCATTATCACCAGTAAAATTAGACGGTTAGTAGGATCGTCGTGCTGACTTGGGTACGAGAAAAGAAAACAGTCAAAAATCGCCCTTAGAGCCTTGTACTTACCTTTTTTTTAATTTTATTGCTTAGATGGGTGGACGAGCTTACAGCCCACCTGGTGTAAAGTGGTTACTGGAGCCCATAGATAACTACAACGTAAATGCCCTCACCCACCTTGAGATATTAGTTCTAAGAGTTCTCAGTATAGTTACGGCGGCTGCCCCACTCTTCAAACCGAAACGCATTACTGCTTCACGGCAGAAATAGGCAAGGTGGCGGTACCTACCCGTGTTGACTCACAAAAGGTCCTACCACTAGTAAAAACACACAATAATATCATAATAGATAGAAGAGAGCCGTTCGGATTGTCGATAATTCCATTCTCACGGATCGTTTGGAACCTCTGGGTCTGCGGAGGGACTTCGGTTCCCTCTGTATTTTGTACCGTATGTTTCATGGGGGGTGCTCTGAGGAATTGTTTGAGTTAATTCCCTCATCTCCTTTTTATCATCGCACCACCCGCCATCGGAGCTGAGTTCATCCATATTATCTGGAGCCGCTGCGTTCATCGACAGTGCGTTTCCAGAGGTCTTTTTTGCCGCGTACCATCCGGCTATGGAATGAGCTCCCTTCCACGGTGTTTCCCGAGCGGTATGTCATGTCCTTATTTAAGGCAGCGGCTCTGCCTCTGACATTGCTGTAGTCCATGGGTGACGGTAACCATTCACCATCAGGTGGGCTGTAGGATCGTCTGCTTACAAGGGCAATAAAAAAATATCTGTAAAGATCCTCCGTCTCTTATGTTCTCAATTTATTGCATTCAATTTTCATTGCTCTGTTTACGACAAAATAAATTTACGCTTTGTTCTCGTTGTAGCAGCACTATGTTCTCGTTAAATGAGAAGTGAAAAGTTTATTACGTTTAGAACCTCAAAGTATTTTACGGCACCTTTTAGTTAGAGACACATACGGATTATTTTCACGTAAGAGCTGTCTCAAATACACTGTAAATATATTTTGTGGATGGCAATAAAACGGTCGCTTCTACTGCACTGAAGCGAGTCGGGGTACACGTGAGCTTAAAGCTCGTAACCCTCCAAATTATTTATAACTTGAAAACAGATTCGATTTTTGTGCGAAAATAAATGTGAATGGTAAATTCGGTTTTTAAACTTAGTTGAGTTTGAGCTTAGCGCAATTGTTGGCGCTTCAGGAAAACCAATGTAATAATAATTTTGACCTTTTGAAATGCTATGTATTTCGACATTTAGATATACGACCATTCTAAGCCAGTAACAAGATGAAAACAAACTGAAGATTGCGTAGGCCACTGGCGCGTTTATTTAAAAGCTAGAAGTAGCCCAGTAATAAAATTAATAATACATATTTATGTATTATTAATTTTATCATGTATATAATGTTAATTTTATTATACATATTATGCATTATACATTTATTTATTTATGTACACACAGAAAAGAAGTCATAGTACAGAGTAATAGGAAAATTATGTACAAAGGTGCTGCTTATTTCTTTCAGAAATCTCTTCCAGCAGACCTGCGAGAGGTTTTTTTTTTTTTTTTTTTTTTTTTTTTTTTTTTTTTTTTTTTTTTTTTTTTTTTTTTTTTTTTTTTTTTTTTTTTTTTTTTTTTTTTTTTTTTTTTTTTTTTTTTTTTTTTTTTGCTTAGCTGTGTGGACGAGCTCACAGCCCACCCGATGCTAAGTGGTTACTGGAGCCCATAGACATCTACAACGTAAATGCGCCACACACCTTGAGATATAGTTCTAAGGTCTCAGTATAGTCACAACGGCTGCCCCACCCTTCAAACCGAAACGCATTACTGCTTCACGGCAGAAATAGGCGGGGCGGTGGTACCTACCCGTGCGGACTCACAAGAGGTCCTACCACCAGTAATTACGCAAATTATAATTTTGCGGGTTTCATTTTTATTACACGATGTTATTCCTTCACCGTGGAAGTCAATCGTGAACATTTGTTGAGTACGTATTTCATTAGAAAAATTGGTACCCGCCTGCGGGATTCGAACACCGGTGCATCGCTTCAACACGAATGCACCGGACGTCTTATCCGTTAGGCCACGACGACCATGAAAGTCTTAAGGACTATGAGGAAGGAAAGGATTATGAGAATAATAATTAAAAGTGATGAGTGTGTGTGTAGAACAAATAACATATAACTAAAATAACAAATACAGCATGATAATTATAGTAATGCACATACACATAGCAAATATTGCTAAACTTGAATACAAAATATTATAAGTAACACAGTAACACTCGTATATACGAAGAGTATAGAACCATGATCATTCGGGTGATGAGAGATAAAATTGTTTGACCTTGTATTTAAAAACAGAAACAGACTTGCAAACTCGGATGTCAGCCGGCAACGAATTCCACAGTCTGACCGCGTGCACAGTACAGGAGTGAGAATAGAAATTGGTTTTGTGGGAAGGGAATAACAAGACAGAACGTTAGTTGGATCTGCAGGGAGCATCAGGAGAACGAATGAAAGAGAATCGCTCACTTAAATATAAGGGAGAAGTGGGCTTATGTAGGATATTGAATAGGAGACATAATATTCGAGTATTCCTACGAAGGCGTATAGGGAGCCATTTAAGTTCTTTGCGAAAATAAGAAACATGATCGAATTTTCTGAGATTGTATACAAAACGGATACATAGATTTTGCAACCTCTCAAGCTTATTTGAGAGGTGCTCAGTGGCATCCAAGTAGTAGGCATCGGCGTAATCAATTATGGGTAGAATGAGAGCTTGGACGAGATATATTTTTGTATGCTGAGGTAAGAAGCCCTGCAGACATCTCAACGAGTGCAAGGCGAAGTGCACCTTCCTACTAATCTCAGCAACGTGAGAACTCCACGAAAGATGTCGATCTACAATAACATCCAGGTTTTTCTATTTTATATGTATTTTAATTATTTTAAAATACGTATTATGTATTTTAATTATTAAAAATCCTATATTTATAGTCCTAATTAATCCTATATTTATAAAAATTCTTTCACTTGAGTGGAAGAATTGTTACACAGAATTTTGTTGTCAAACTAAGCAGATTTTCGAAAACCAATAAGATCTACAGTTGAGATGAAAATGTTTCAAAACTAGTTTAGTACATTTTTGCCATTCAATTGAAACTTAAAAAGTACCTTCGCCCTTTAAATCAACTCACGTTCCAGATGAAGCGAAGCAGCCAGCTCGAACATAGAACGAGGTACATTCAGCACTCAGCTTTATGAAGTATTGGCGGGAGATGATTTTGTTACAATCCGGGATTGCTTTATTCGGAGATTGTATCAGATGTTTACGACAAAGTAAATGAAATTGTCTATATCCAGTTAACGATACTCGACCGTAGAGTTATGGATTTTAGATTTAAAATCGCTTGTGCAATTTCAGAAGCAAGAGAGAGCTTTCATAGAATGGTAAGTGTATTTTCAGCTAATTGAGTCATCTACCACTACCTTTTTGAGAGTTAGCAGAGAAAATGTTTGTTAAGAATTTAATAACAGTATCAGTTAAGTAAGTACGTGAATTCAACAACTCGATGGTCTAATGGGTAAGACGTGTCATTTATTTGGTGTGCAATGTACTGCTGTGAGATCCTAAATTCATTTAATTAGCGAGCAGACTTAGTTCTACAGCATATCTCTGTATATAAAAATGAATTGCTGTTCGTTAGTCTCGCTAAAACTCGAGAACGGCTGAACCGATTTGGCTAATTTTGGTCTTGAATTATTTGTGGAAGTCCAGAGAAGGTTTAAAGGTGGATAAATATGAAAATGCTCGGAATTAAATAAAAATGACAATTTTGTTTTTCCTTTGATGTGTCCCCCATCGGACGGATTCCTTTTGTTTGTTTTAAGTTTATTTTATACAAAAGTTTAGGTCTTTTATTTATCGATTGAGGCACTACGAAGTCTGCCGGATCAGCTAGTACGTTATAAAAATATGTGCTTATGCTAACTTATAGTACGTCTGTGGCTTACTTTGTACAAATTATGGCGATGTTGGATCGATTTTCATTCTGCAGAAGAGGGCTAGTCTTGTGATTTATTACATGCACCCGAGGGAATCCTTGAGGGAGAAAGGGGATGGCCCATTTTCGGCCCAAAGCGGACAATAGATTATAGAAAAAATACTTTGTGCATTAATTTTGTCATAAATAAATATGCATTTACTTTCTTGCAAATAAGCGCCACTATAGTTTACAATAAGTAGTTTAAAAAAAGTAACTCTATTGAAAAAACAAGGATTTTTATTTTTGCGGGAAAAATATTGCCAGCTTCAAATCCTTTTACGTATGAAGTAAATATTTTGAGTATATAAATAAAACATATAAATAAATCATTTTAAGTATTATCATTAATCAAACGATTTTAATGGATTTTATGCACATAAAATAACATCGAAGACATACCCATTGGACTTTAACTTGTAACTATACTTGAGACCTTAGAACTTATATCTCAAGGTGGGTGGCGCATTTACGTTGTAGATGTCTGTGGGCTCGAGTAACCACTTAGCAACACCAGGGTGGCTGTGAGCTCGCCCACCCATCTAAGCAATAAAAAAAACTTTACTAGTATTGTTATTTAAATATGTACAACTAAAACAAAAACATAAAAAATAATGTGTACTCGTAAAAAAAGATTAAGATATAAATCAATTATCGGTTATTTAAAAAAATAATCGATATATGAATTTCATGTAATTATTTTTCTTTATACTGACAACACTGAATTTAATCTCACTGACTGACACTTCGCTTGCTGCTTGTGGTGTTGTGCTTGCGTACAAAATGGATGTGTTCTGATTTTTCTTCGATTTATTTTACTTTTATCAATAACGTTTCATACTACGACTAAAAAACATTGTGTGAATTGTGGTTTTACCCTGACCGAGATTTAAAACCGTGTATATGCTCTCCTTTGCTATTTTTAGATGATACTAATTGTGTATGAAGATGAAGAAAATATAGATATTTAAAGAATTAAGTGTGTTTTTATACCCTATTGGATAAAAATACATTAGGAACATCTTAAACATTAAGAAAAGAAAAGTTCTTGAAGTATCTCACAATCCGACACTTATTTATATAGAAAATTAACCTCAAAACGAGTTTTTATTTTTATTATATTTTTTATAATAGTGGCGTCAATTTCAATATATTTTTTAGATATCCAATACATTTAAGAATTTGAATCAGTACATTTTTATAGTAATAATTGATGTCCATCTTGGGCCTAGCACACTATGGAGAGTGGGCAATCCCCTTTAAGGAAATTACATTTCTTAGTTCAGTGTCCGAATAATTTTGAGTGTTTTATGTACGAGTCATCATTCTCCTGCCCTTCTCCCAGTCACCTGGGGTCGGCACAACGTGCTTTCTCCTTCCATACTCTTCTATCATATACATTTTTTTTGCTTATATACCATTTCTTTTACTCGTATGTATGAGTGTGTGTGAAAAAATCATTTAAAAGCATTCCATGATTTTTTGCGTGAATGCCATCATCTACTTTGAGATATGAGGTGTTAGTCTCAATTATATAGTCTGACCACTGACTTATTCTTTGACCGGAACGCATTACTGCATTGCACTAAAAGTAGATAGGATGATGGCACCTACCCATTCTGGGTCACTAGAGAGGCTCTATCCGAAATTAATTACGTAAATTAAATTGGTTTGTGGAGTTGATTCTTATTATGCTATCGTAACAGTCATTGGAAGAAATCGTTTAAAGTATGAACCGTCGCATTATCTATACTAATATTATAAAGAGGAAAGATTTGTTTGTTTGTTTGTTTCGAATAGGCTCCGAAACTACTGGACCGATTTGAAAAATTATTTTTCCATTAGAAGCCGACATTGTCCCTGATGAACATAGGCTACTTTTTTTAATTTTTTTTTAATTTTTTTTTTGGTTTCATGTGTGTTTTAATGTTTCCGAAGCGAAGCGAGGGCGGGTCGCTAGTTAGAAATAAGTTGACCGGGCGTTTTAGGCCATGACGACATTTTGACTGGCACAATATACATATAGACTAACAGTAACCACAGGTTTGCTTTACCAATGACTCGTTTACATAAAGCTAGTAAGTTATTTTATTACGGAACTTTATGTGCGTCGTTACAACAAGATCACACGAAACATAGAATCGCTACCTACATTTGTGCATTGAATCAATTGTTTCACAGACATCACTATGTTAAAACGAAGTGTGCGTTATAGATGGCTTCATTTATTGTTATTACCGTATTTTTACATGAAATTGTAAAGAAGATAACACAAAATCGGTGTTGGTAAAAAACAAACAACATCGTTGAGTATTATTGTTTTTGATCGATTCTTCTCAAGAATGTGACTTTTTGGAAATCCGTGTGATTACATCTACATATTATGATGACATATTTTGTAGTCGTCGTGGCCTAACGGATAAGACGTCTGGTGCATTCGTGTTGAAGCGATGCACCGGTGTTCGAATCCCGCAGGCGGGTACCAATTTTTCTAATGAAATACGTACTCAACAAATGTTCACGATTGACTTCCACGGTGAAGGAATAACATCGTGTAATAAAAATGAAACCCGCACAATTATAATTTGCATAATTACTGGTGGTAGGACCTCTTGTGAGTCCGCGCGGGTGGGTACCACCACCCTGCCTATTTCTGCCGTGAAGCAGTAATGCGTTTCGGTTTGAAGGGTGGGGCAGCCGTTGTAAAACTATACTGAAGACCTTAGAACTTGTATCTCAAGGTGGGTGGCGCATTTGCGTTGTAGGTGTTTATGGGCTCCAGTAACCACTTAACACCAGGTGGGCTGTGAGCTCGTCAACCCATCTAAGCAATAAAAAAAATATCTAAATATTATGATGTATCGACGTTTACCAAATATGTTCTGATGAAATTTAAATTAATATAATTTACTGGTATTTCAATTCGTATCAATTACAATATTGAGGTAAATATTTTTTAACATAATTAAAATCATATAGCCTAAATAATCTTTCGAAAATAGACCATAAGATCCTTCGCTATGTGTTTTTCTACCGATGTTTTAATTTTCTTATGGTAACCATCCGAGTACACTTCAAACAGGCTAAGCTGGTCGCGCCCATGTAATAATGATTAATGCTGAAAAATACGAGTGGTTCATTTCAATAAACGAAAAATAAATGAAAATATATAAAAGTTTTTAATAAATGAATCATTAGTAAACAGCGTTTTCGTGATTTAACTATGGAGCCGAAACATTTATTACAATCCGTTCAATAAAATAAATTGTATCCAAAACAAATATTGTTCTAGTTCAATAAAAGGTTTCTCTTCACTAAGCATCACATAGAATGGTCACATCGAGGGGACACAATAATCTACAAGAACTGAACAAATACGCAACGCTTTTCTTAATTCCGTTACTGTCACCGGTCCCTATATTATATTATTAGTTGTTATTGAAAAATACTTTTTTGTTTTGGTATAATTTTTTTTTAATAGAAGCACCTCCCTGTCTCGAGATGAGCAGTGGTGCCAAGATTATGGTATCAAAAGACCTCATTTCTTGTTATTAAGAACTTCGCGTTCCCATAGGCCAAAGACTGAAAGTTCCTTATTTTTCCCTTTTCCAATGAATTCCAAAGACTAGTAATTGTTGATTGAAAATTACAAATGTTGATTTTAAACAAATTCCACGAGTGTACGGATTCAATTTGTAAGCAAATGTATCAATTTAACATAAAATAAATTTAACAATTCAATCATTATCATAGAATTAAATACTTCTGAATTTTAATTCGACTTTGGTCTATTGTCGATGACAGTAACGGAAGAAACGAAAACGGAGACCTAAATAAACACTCATGTTTGTAGTCCGATTTACCATCCCCAATGAGAAACGGGCCGCACGTAACATTGTACATAGATTCAGGGTATTTCTAGTTTAAGTAAAACGCTAGTGGAAATTATTACATGTATTTTATTTATTTGGTACCTATTATAAGAACTAACGACCCTCTTGACCGAGCATTAGCTTATATTTTTCGGTTTTCGCGATTCGTAAATTAAGACAAAAATAATTGTGTGATGAGTGATCATCGTTGTCCGTGACCACAAAATGTCTAAGGTATTCGAAAAGTCGAAATAATGTAGTAACAATAAAATTCCATAAAATACTTTTAATTATTAGTTCATTAATATCATAAAATGAAAACTGAGTGCCGAATCGAGATATGTGGTTTATTATCATGTTAAAAAGCATACCAGGATAGTTTAAGCTTAATCGTCACCAGAACCTTCGATTGTTCTCTGTTCACTTTTACATCATCATTCTTTAGGTTTTTAAGCTGATAGCCTTGAGAGGCTATATCAGCGTCGCCTTAACTAGTAGGTAAGCTCACGGGGCTCAAATCTGATGATGTTGCTAAAACGAACCCTAGCAAGAGCCGTGCTTCGCAGAATCTACCACTGCATCGGAAACGCGACCCACTGAGAAGATCCGGCGAGAAACTCAGTGGGCTGTGTCTGAGGGTTAATTTACTCGTCGAACCCTTCGTCGCAAGCGACGGGTTCGACGGGAACGATGACTGGTGCTTGAGATACCTAAAAGCACCGTTAGTGGATCAAGAGGATCCGAAATCACGTGTTTGGGGCGACGTCGACTGCTTTCCATTCTGTCATACATAGTAATATGGCTCCCATTGTAATTTGTAGAATGAAGGAGATTTTCATGAAGCTCGTTTGCTCTCTCTCTAGTTTAAGTGAAAACTTTTAAAGGTAAATTTTCGCCTCATGTTTCTTTCTACTTCCTGTCATTTTTAAAATCCACGGGAGCTTAAAGTAAATGCTTCGTAGCAACGTCTACAAATTGTCTACGATACTTCGTAGCACTTTGAACATTCGTAGCACTTATGTTGCTACGAGACGCTACGACCATTTTTACTTTATGAATACGTTTCGTTTTACGATTGCTCATGTGTGGAAGTACTTTTTACCTATTACTTTGTTCTCGTAAAAGGAGCTTTTTACGGTGAGGTTGTATAAGGTATTTCACGGATGAAAATAAATTGTTTCGGATATTATTACAGTATCTTAATTCGTACATGACTATCCTTTCGCTTAAGTTAGGGTAAGTTAGGGTGTATTATGAGACTTTATGGACATGGTTCAGTATACAGTCTATTTCTGCTGCGAAGTAATCGCGCGTTCCAGCTTTAAGGTTATGAGAGCTTTTATGCCATACAATTTAAGCTTTTACCTATGTCTCAAGGTGGTTTGTTTATACGTTGATTGCCAATTATATGAAAACAATATCTTGCTGAAGAAAGGTATTTGCCTAAAATTAAGCAAATTCTGAATTCATATTTGATGATTTTACAATCTTATTACTTCATCGAGGCGGTAATTCGCTAATATATAATATAATAGTATGATATCTATTTATTTTAAAATGTTTGTACATATATACAAATGTGCAACAGCTTCATTTTTCGCCGTCTTGCTGATGTCCTTGGGCGATGATTGTTCTTCATTAACGGGACTGTATTACTTATCAGATCACTAACGCTCTTGCGAATATTTTAATCTAAGTAACTTGGTATTAATTTCGCGTTTTACGTAAAAAGAAAACTCTTGTTAGAAAAAACATATACAATATTTTATAGATACTGACTGAAAACAAATTACCGAAGCGGAAACCGGAAATGGAACGATATTTTCTTTGGAGGCTCGAAGCGATGAGATTTCTTAAGTGTTCCGCCGCATTACGTGAACGATTCACATCTGATCGGTTCATAATATAAACGATCTTAGCGTCGAGTAAATAAAGAAGAAAATTGCATGTTTTTTTTAGCTTATTTATATTACATGTAGATACGCATTTTGTAGATGAATCGATTCTCCATGCTGAATGCGTCGATTGATACTGTGACCTATTTTAAATTTTCATTTGTTTTTTATGTAGTTCTTTTTTATGAATTTTTGCCCACCATTAAATCTACAGTGTCGTTCATTTGTGTACACTGTCGGTGGTATGAAATTTTTGACCAAACAAATTTGAAATGAAAACTAAACGACTATTTTGTCGGTCTAGTGATGTGAGACCAGGATTGCGGAACTTATATATATATATATAATTTTTTTTATTGCCTTTGGATGCAGACGAGCATACCTCATACCTGATGGTGAGTGGTTACCATCGCCTATGGACTTCAGTTATGCCAGGAGCAGAGCCAAGCCGCTGCCTACCGATTAATACTTTCTACAAGCCTCGTTTGAAGAAATACATGACATAGCGCTAGGGAAACACCGTGGAGGGGACCTCTGGAAGCGCATTGTCGATGAACGCAGCGGTTCCAGATAATATGGATGTACTCTGCTCCGATGGCGGGAGGTGCGATGATAAAAAGAAGATGAGGGGATCATCTCAAACAATTCCTCAGAGCACTCCCCATGGAACATACGGCACAAAATACAGAGGGAACCGAAGTCCATCCGCAGACCCAGAGGTTCTAAACGATCCGTGAGAATGAATTATTTGTTCAGTGTGGCGCTGTGGTTAACGCTCCTATTTACTCGATCGAGTGCCGCAGGTTCAATTCCCACTTCTTGCAAACGTTTCCGCGACGAACAGAATCCTAATTTACAGCCAGATGATCGCGTGTAATTTCTTTCGATTATTTGTTACTGGCAGGATGTTTTGTTTTGCAGGATTGCTGGGTTACTCGTCCTTGATGGTTTTATCAATTTTTGGTACGCGTATCCTAAAAATCAGTACTATCCTGAGTCGGTGTATATGATATGTTTCTTCTTTGTTCTCTGGAATTCATAATTAGTTGTGAACTTTGGAAAATGAAACTTTTAAATGTTGACTAATAAAATTTTTCAAGAAATCAGCACGATCGATATTGGGCACATCGAAATAGTCAAATTGAAAAAGGCAATTTGCCTTTTCGAATCAAACCATGCCCTTCGTCATTCTTAGCGTTAGATAGAAAGGGACTTGTAATATTAATTCCGTATCCCGGAACAGGGAAAATTCCTATCTTCGTCCCTGAGGTGACAAGGGGCAGCGGCATCTGACAAATGCATGTCTTTTGGACCCCGGAGATTTATGGTCAATAATAGTGTTAAAATTTTAACGCAACTATAGTTGAGACCTTAGAACTTATATCTCAAGGGGGGTGGCGCATATACGTCGTAGATGTCAATGGGCTCCAATAACCACTTAACACCAGGTGGGCTGTGAGCTCGTCCACCGGTCTAAGCAATAAAAAAAAAATTTAACTATTTAACTATTTCTAAATTCATCAAACATGGAGACACTATTTCTACCTCTAACTTCTCAAAACTATCCCATCGTAATACGGTACGAAAGGACCTTAATTATGTTACATGTTTAATTAACACATTACGACTAAAATTCGCGGTTAGAACCCGTTATATAGTAATTTTGTAATGTTAAATTAGCACACGCGTGTACGCATGTGTATGCACATACATATATCGCGGCTATCCCATTTGAGAATGTAGTAAGTGGCAGACATTATAAAAACGGAAGCTGAGGAAAAGTACTCCGTAAAGGTCACGGCCCTGACACTGAGGAACATGGCGCAAGAAGAACTGGTGGTAGGACCTCTTGTGAGTCCGCACGGGTAGGTACCAGTACCCCGCCTATTTCTGCTGAGAAGCAGTAATGCGTTTCGGTTTGAGGGATTGGGCAGCCGTTGTAACTATACTGAAACCTTAGAACTTATATCTCAACTATCACTATTGAATGAAGTGGCAGTGATTGAAAAATAGATTGGTGCGGATATCGGTTCCAATAGTCAAAATCAATTTTCTAGTTCTACCTCTAAGCCCGTTGTAAACAACATAATGAAACCTGTGCTTACTAAAAACATTATTAAAATATTCAGTGATGAACTAGGAAAAAATATGGGTGTAGCGCTGAATGATCTGTGTTTGGGACAATCTGTCATAAATTATTGTATGCCTGGGGCTTCGTGTACCCACATACTTAATAAAATTTTAAATGTGGCTCATTGCCCTAACACAACAATAATTATAATGATTGGGAGAAGGGGAAATGCAGATATAAGAGATATAAAATATCAAATTAATCAATTATTAACACTACAGGTGAAAAAGATCATCATGTTTGCATTTCCATTTATTCAGAGTATGCCAGCAGAAAATAAAATAAGACATAGCATTAATGATTTCATGCAAACAGTTTCTAATGTAAATAATTATTATGTCATGACACCATGCAAATCAGAAAATACATTCTATACTATTGACATTAATTGCATGATAAAAAATAAATGTATTATTATGACAAAACCTAACAAATACTATTTAGGTAGCTACAATTTTAGACAAGTAGCAAACTCGCTACATTATTTTTTACATATTTATCTAGCCATGAATTTGGCTAATCAACCTACTGCTTCTTTTGAGCAGGAAAAAAATATGACATTTATTAATTTGGAATCCGTTCCAAGTAATTTAAATTAAATCCTAAGACAACAGAGTTTACCTCTTGCAGTAAACATGATTTATTTGGACACAACCCATCAACAAATAATGTTTCTTTGAAAACAACTGTGATCAACCTGGTGCATCAGAACTTACAAGGTTTGATGGGTAAAGAACTTGAAATTGATTTGTTCCTAGATTTTAATAAAGTCAATGTTCTATGTGTAACTGAACATTGGCTTAAAAAATATGAATTAAATTGTAATTTTAAAAATCACCAGTTTGTGAGTTCCTTCTGCAGAGAGAATGCTATACGAGGTGGCTCACTGATCATTGTTAATAAAGATTATAAATGTAAGGAACGTAGAGACATTGTGAGCCTCTCTGTGGAACGGATTATTGAAATGGCCTGTGTAGAGCTTGAGCGATTCATTGTTGTAAGTGTGTACAGACCTCCTGATGCGTTATATGATTCTTTTGAAAATATTTTGGAAAATGTATTGCTAAAGCTTTCTGTCTCTAATAAACAAATTTTTGTATGTGGTGATTATAATATCAATCTTTTAGAAAACACAAATACCACTATTAGATTCAGAACATTGTTAAAGTCATATAACCTCCCAAACTTATTTCTAGAGCCTACTAGGACAACGACCACATCGGCAACATGTTTAGATAACATATTTACAAATGTAACACCGATTAACAAAAAAATTATTAATCAATTAACATCAGACCATAGTGGACAATTTGTGTCTTTTGAATCTATTATGAATTCTAAAGATAAAAATACTCTTGTGATTGTTCCTATTAATAAAAAACGAATTGAGAAGTTTAGAAATAATATTAAGCAAGAACATTCAGAAATTATTTATAACAAAAACCCAAATTTATCATACCAGAATATGTTTGAGAGAATTAATATGGTCTTTACTGATGTATTTATTCCTAAAACTGTAACATTAAAAACAAAACGGTGTTCAGCGAGTGGGCCACCACCGGAGTGTACAAAAGTAGAAAAAAATTGTATGATCTTTACTCTGAAAAAGCTTATAATAATGATGAAACATTTCATCAATATGTCAGGAACTATTCCAAACTATTTAGAAAAGTTTGTTTAGCGGCAAAATCTTTACATTTAAGTGATTTAATCAAAAATGCCCCTGACAAGATAAAGATGACTTGGAACATCATTGGTAGAGAAAGTGGAAAAGTCAGAAATAGCCATCAAGAATTCTCGTTAAAAATAGACGATAAATTGGTAACTAGTCATGAAGATGTGGCTAATGCTTTTGAAAAGTTTTTCTCTGACATTCCAGTTTCAACTACCACATCTCTAAATTCATCCCCCACAGCAGCTGAAATATTATTGCATAACCATGTCAAGAAATGCAATGAAATTTTTAAATTTAAGAAAATTAATTCAAACAATATAATAAAAAGTTTTAATAGCCTTAATGTAAAAAATACAGCTGACTTGTGGGGAATATCAGTAAAGGTTTTGAAGTCTATAATAGACATTATTGCTTCTCATCTTGTTAGTATTTTTAATGATTGTATTAAGTGTGGTGTATTTCCTGACTTAATGAAACATAGTAAAGTGATTCCTCTTTTTAAATCTGGTAGTACTGATGACCCCTCTAACTATAGACCTATTTCAGTACTCCCTACGTTGAGTAAAATCTTTGAAAAAATTATTTTGACACAACTTTTGGAACATTTTAATTCAAATAACCTGCTTCATAATAAACAATTCGGGTTTACAAGGGGTCGCTCTACAACTGATGCAGGTGCTTATCTAATCAAAAATATATTTCAATCTTGGGAGGAATCGCATGATTGTCTTGGAATTTTCTGTGACTTATCCAAAGCATTTGACTGTCTTGAACATGAAACATTGGTGAGGAAACTACATCACTATGGTATTAGGGATGGTGCATTGGAACTTATTACTTCCTATTTATCAGGAAGGATACAAACAGTAGATGTGAAAGGAAATAGATCTTCAGGCACCACGTTGAAAATGGGTGTACCTCAGGGTTCCATTTTGGGTCCTTTTTTATTTCTAATATATATAAACGATTTGCCTAGTTTTATTGAGTCCCGACATGAGGTCGTATTATTCGCAGATGATACATCTTTATTATTTAAAATTAAACGACAATTACAAGTCTATGACGAAGTGAATGATGCGATTTCGTGTGTGGTTCATTGGTTCCGTATCAATAACCTATTATTGAATAGTAAGAAAACGAAATGTATTAAATTTACTTTAAAATGTATTAAATCATCTTTAAATGTGAGACAAGTAGATAGTAATGTAATTGTTTCTGAGGAATCATTGGAGCTTGTTGAGTCAACCGTATTTCTTGGTATAACAGTGGACTCCAAACTGCAGTGGGGACCTCATATTCATAAATTGGCGAGTAAGCTTAGCTCTGCAGCATACGCAGTAAAAAAAATTAGAATGTTAACAAATGCGGACACGGCTCGTTTAGTTTACTTTAGTTACTTCCACAGTGTCATGTCCTATGGCATTTTGCTATGGGGCAATGCGGCCGATGTAGAAATGATATTTATTCTGCAGAAAAGAGCTATACGTGCTATTTATAACATGCACTCAAGGGAATCCCTGAGGGAAAAATTTAAAGAAATTAAAGTTCTCACTATGCCATCCCAGTACATCTTTGAAAATTTGATGTATGTTCGTAAACATATTGAGGAGTTTCCTAAGATGTCGGACATACATAATAGAAATACTAGGAACAAACACAAGCCTGTTGTGCCGATGAGTAGGTTACATAAGATACGAAATTCATTCGGGTGTTTGTCTGTGCGCCTGTACAACAAAATCCCACAAGATGTTCAGAACCTACATATACATAGGTTTAAGAAAACTATTAAAGAACATCTGTGCAATAAAGCTTACTATAAAGTCAATGATTATCTAGAAGATTGCACAAAGTGGGAGTGAGTTGCTCGCTCCGGGAATTTCAATATTGTAAAATTGTTATGTTATAATTACTTATTGTAATATGAATATTTAAAAAAAAAATATTTAAAATAAAAATAATAATCTAATATTTAAAAAAAAAAAACATGCCCGCTGAGTTTCTTGCCAATTCTTCTCAGGACGGAGGCTAATTCTTGTGAATTGGCGGTAATTCTTTTGACGTTCAACAAGTATGTACTTTCATTTATGATGAATAAAACTTTTTTGATTTGATTTTGATTTGATTTGATTTGATCCCTTCACTTCTTAGCTTTTGAATATGACGTCCAAGCATCAATTGTTTGCACCGTCCCATCAATTTTGTTATCATTGTTTTATTGCATATAAGGATGGACATCTGGTGTGAAATATTCACGGGAGCTCATGGACATCAAACTCGTAAATACCGCCACCCACCTTATTGTACTGTGCTTAATAGAACTGTATTCTAATAATATTATAAATGTAAATGTTTGCATATTTGTTATTGAATCACGTATTCATCATATATTATTATATGTATTGGTATTCATCATCGCATTTACAATCATTGTTTAATTAAGCTATTTAATTTAATTTTTGAATATTATTTATTTATTATTAAATTTCCGAATTTACTTAATATTATTTTAATAAGTTTGAAAAAAAAAAGAAGTTTGTAAACTGGATAATTTTATAGCGATAATTCAAGTGATCTCCGGAATGCAGGTCTGCTATAATGAATATGACAGCTTTATTGATTCATGATTTTATCAACATATTTAGAAATCCAATGGTAGTTTCTGAAGCAGCGAGTGACACAAGCAAACTTTTATCCTGAAAAATCAAACGTGTTTCATTTCAATAAAGTCTGTAGCGATCACTCATTCAATGTGCCCTCCTCATATTTGTAGTATTCGGGTCTATCTGATACTCGCACCACGTAAAAATCCCAGATTGAGATCGTTCAACATTGCTTATTTGTTCAATTTATTCGAGTCGCTTACTAGGTTCTGATATATGAGAACCGATACTGACATCCTCAATACGTTCTAATACTAGTAATTTCCCTTAAAATCTTGTCCCTTCGCCGTCGATGTGAGTTCTTTGCATTCTATTCACGTACGAGGAGGCCGGCTCAAGGAATTGCCGATGTCAACGCTGACAAGGGTGTGTGTCCCTTGAAAATATGTGAAACACTGTAACATTAGAAAGATACACGCACGTGTAGTTGGGTGTTAGATGTAGAAAAGGTTCTATCTGAATTGAATTTATTTACTAATGAATAAGTTAAGTTTTTTAAAAATGGAAATCTTTGGAGGAGGCCTTTACCTGAGAGGGGTACATACATATATTATACAGGGTGGCCCATAAGTCCTTTGATATGAAAAAAAATTTATTAAAATAAAACTAATTACATTATGAATTAAATTTTTATTTACATAAAAAGCTTAAAAAACTGGAATTATTTTTTGAAAATAACATCTCCTAAATGTAATCCGTTGCGATCACGGCACTCTTGCAAACGACGTCTAAAATTGTCGATGACTGCGCGGCACGTCACTGCTGAAATGCTTGTCATTTCTCTGCGGATGTTTTCTTTTAGGGCCTCAATTGACCGCGGGTTTGTGTCGTATACTTTAGCCTTAAGGTAGCCCCACAAAAAAAATCCATCGGGGTCAGATCTGGACTACGTGGAGGCCAGGAAATGTCTCCTCTCTTAGAGATAACTTTGCCAGGAAAAAGTTGACGGATAACGGGCATAGCAGTGTTAGAGGTGTGAGAAGTGGCCCCATCCTGTTGAAACCACGTCCTGGCATTAAAGCCTGAAAAGTTTTGCAATTCTGGTATGAAAAACTCTTCGATCATAGCCACATATCGCTCCGACGTAACAGTAACTGCGCGCCCTCTGCCATCCTCAAAGAAGTAAGGCCCTAGGATACCATGGGCTGACATAGCGGCCCAAACAGTCACTTTCGGACTATGTAAGGGCTTCTGATGCTTAAGTTTTGGATTGATGGGGCTCCAATAGCGGCAATTTTGTTTACTAACATGCCCGTTAAGATGGAAATGAGCCTCGTCAGAGAACATTATGTTATTGAAGGAAGTAAACCGATTCAACATTTCATTCGCATAATTTTGTCTTTGAATACCGTCAGTTTCCTTTAATTCTTGAACCAACTGAATTTTGTAAGGGTGCATATGTAAATCTTTCTTCAAAATCCGTTGTAACGATGTCCTGGATACGTTTAATGCTCTGGCGCGCTTACGAGTTGACTGTGTCGGATTTTCGCGAATAGACTGTGTCACTGTGTCTATGTTTTGTTCCGTACGTGACGTCCTTGGGCGACCCAACCGCGGTTTATCTAACGTCGAACCGGTCTCCTCGAACTTAGCAACCCAGTTCTTAATCGTTTGAAGAGTTGGAGTGTCGTCAAAGTTGTGTAAACCTTTGTGTTCTCGAAATTTACGCCGCGCAACGGTTGCCGAATTGTCGTTTTTATAAAACTCGCGCACACAAAACGCACTGTCCGCTCCGGTAAAACGCTCCATCGCGACTAAATTCCCAGAAACCGAAGTTACTCCCCCCGCTTCCCCTACACCGCTCACGCGCGCCCTGTTCGTTTTATTCAAATTTTACTTTTCAAAGGACTTATGGGCCACCCGTATAAACTAAATATACAAAAAAAATGTAATTGCATGGAATAAAGGGCTTTTTATTTTTTTATTTATTAAGTTAAGTTTTTTAGGAAGTTCTTGTAGCTTTGAAAGCTTAAAGCTGGTATTTCATGATTAATTTCGACGATTTCAAATAAAGTAAACAAACAGATTCAAATCAGATTAGGTCGTCTGATCCCAATTTAAGATTCTCTGTGCTATATTAACTAGAAACTGATACTTGTTTGTACGTAGTAGAAATTACATATCGTGGTAAAATTGTTCATATTGTGGCGTCGGAAACTGCCATACGATTGTTGATTCAAGGGTTCGTCAGGACATGAATCTATGGTGGGCGTTAAATCTTCGGAAACTTTGAAGCATATAGACTGTAGTGTTGATTCGTCGGGACATTGCGACCACTTGCGTAGGAATGGGTCGGGCCTCAGGGAAATCCTATCAACCCGGGCTTAATCCCCTTAGCTATCGGGGCAGAGGTCGATATACGATTGAACTATTTAAATAATCAGTGATTACAATGATAATTATATTTATGATATGTATATGTATATATTAATGTATATCTATATATATATGTATAGGTATTTAGTTAAGTACAACCTTTGTTAAGTACAACAAAGTATCACCTTTACAGTACACCTACCAAGATTCATCTGTGCACTCCCCTAAGGTAGACTGTTAGAGAATGCCTATGACATTAAGTCCGCCTTTATACTTTCTAGTATATGAAGTTTTATATAAATAAATAAATAAATAATTAGTCATTTCGAGGCAATGCTTGTGATCACCGCGTGAAACAGCTTTTAACAAAATAATAGGCTTAGGCGAAAAAATAGAACCTTGTAATCGCTCGCCATAACAAACGCAACTCGATTTGGTGTTATCCACTCTTAATTAAAATTACCACTTAGTTGATTACAAGAAGATTAGTCGTTATCACATAATAATAATAAAAACACGTGTGCACACGTGGTAGAAGTGAAAACCTTAAAAATGATGGCTTTACGTTACTGAGACGAATGCAAAATTTCAGGAAGAGGTTAATTGTAAGTTTTAGTAATGACCATAGTGATACAGAGTTTGATAATTATTTACATTTTATTCGTATATATTACATAGATTTATTCAGAACGTATTAATTACGAATATTAGGTACGAAGCAGAGGCACAAAGAGAACAACGAATATAAGAAACACTACAATGCTTTCTATCTCATTTTCTTCCACGTTAAATCTTATGAATTTATGTGTTTGTCTCTTTCTAGTGTCGCTTTTTCGTTTCATCGACTTTTGAATCACAACGATGCTAAACTTGGTGAAATATTTGAAGAAAGGCTCGTGTCTAACAGTGGACGCTAATAATAAAATAATTTTGGTTCAATGTTATCACACACGCACCGCGTGTTTTGATCTTATTCAAGTTAAACTTTACGGATTTCACATATTTTTTTAAGAAATACCATTCTCAAATTGGTTGCCCAGATAATTGTAATACATTTCGCTAACTAGACATTGATATACTCGGTAATGTGTGATGTCTGATGTAGAGATTTTTTTTTAAATTAACAATTAATATAAGCGTGAAATTTATTTGAATTTTCGAAAACAGAAGCTTAACAAAACTGACGAAAGTATTGATGGGCACGATAATTACTCGAATATCTATTACGGTCTAACTTTACCAATTACATCTAACGGCAGCTTAATAAATTGCAATTAAGATAAAATTATGTTCGCAACACAAAACAACAAGTCAGTCGTGTAAAGTATTTGTTTCACGATACCTCGGAAGATTGGATTTTATTCTGTTTAATTAAATATAATTTTGAGTGTGATCAATGCCCTTTTTTTTTTATTGCCCGTGTAGGCAGACTAGCATACGACCCACCCGATGGTGAGTGGTTACCATCGCCCATGGACTTCAGCAACACCAGGGGTAGAGCCAAACCGATGCCTACCGTTAAGCCCAAGCCTCGTTTGAAGAGTTTTGTGGAGAGTATGTCAGAGATTGGATATTATTCTGTTTACTTAAATATAATTTTGAGTGTGTAAACGCGCTTTTTTTATTGCCCGTGTAGGCAAACGAGTTTACGGCTAACCTGATGGTGAGTGGTTACCGTCGCCCATGGGCTTCAGCAATGCCAGGGGCAGAGCCAAGCCGCTGCCTACCGTTAAGGACTCTCCACAAGCCTCTTTTGAAGAAGGATATGTCATAGCTTTATTTATTGGCTAAGCCTTAATCTTTCTCTATGGAACGAAAGCTTTTAACGTAAGTTTTATAAACTTCAATATTTCATTAACATGAATATGTGTTTATGTACATGTTATGTATGTATTATTTCTTTACTTTGATCTCGTGTTCCCAGATCTGCTTGATATTTGAGTGTGTGTTTAAGATTTTAAACAATATAAATTAACAATACATTTAAATGGTACACCCAATATGGGCCTAGTTAGATCAATGATAAAACACATTATTAAACTACAAATTACTGCACTACGATATATAACCGGTCTGCCTATTTCAATATAGGTACAATTACTTCACTAACTGAATAGCAATGTAGCTGAGTCTCTGAGTTATTGTTTCAAGTTGGACGTTTGCATTCAGAGATCTATAGGATTTTATACATTTACGGCTTAGTCTATCGTTATTGTCATTATATTATTTCAGATGCTTCAAATAGTTGTGCTGATCAAAACTATTGTGCCAACGAAAATAATAAAATATTCAAAACGCCTGAAATAACATTCAGCTCTATCTCAATATCTAGTAATGTAACTATAAATTGAAGTAGATACAATAGGACCAAGACCGACCGAGCCCACTTTGGGATACGCATAGTAAATATTGAAAAGTTCAAGAGCCTTCAAACAAACTGAACGGAGTGTACTCAATAGCCTCAGGCTTGTTGTGAATCGGAAATATACATTGAGATAAGAACAAATACATCCAGAGACCTTCGAAGATAATGGCGAAGCCAACACAGTTTTCGTATTTACTATACATTCCACCGATAAAGCGACCGAAAATCTTCGCAATCAAAACTAAAACTAGATAATATTTTAATATAAGCTTTTGGAGGCAAGCTCAAATCGGATTTAATCAAATTTTCCTCAGATTGTTGAAAAGATAGAGATATAATTGAAAATCTGATTAAAACATAGCTTTAATAAAAAGTATTTTGAGAAATTATGATTAGATTAAGCGGATTTTCAACCTAGGACACTTAGAAATTTATAAAGTTCAATATCTGACCTTCAAACGAAGAATACATTTTACGAATGTTTTTTTTTTATTGCTTAAATGGGTGGACGAGCTCATAGCCCACCTGGTGTTAAGTGGTTACTGGAGCCCATAGACATCTACAATGTAAATGCGCCGCCCACCTTGAGATTTAAGTTCTAAGGTCTCAAGTATAGTTACAGCGACTGCCCCACCCTTCAAACCGAAACGCATTACTGCTTCACGGCAGAAATAGGCAGGGTGGTGGTACCTACCCGCGCGGACTCATAAGAGGTCCTACCACCAGTAAAGAACCAGTACTGGAAGAATGTTATCAGATTCCGAAGAAGTCTTAAGTAGCGTCTCCTGGGATTCAGGGCTTGGCTCTCTGCTGCTTACTGTGTTGTACTACACAAACTAGCAAAATACTCTTGTATGGGGCACGTTTAAGTGAAGAAACTTTCAAAACGGAAATATTATCGTAAATATTCGGTTTCGTACAGAATAAGGACGGGAATTTAATTATCGCGGCAGAAAATTGGAGCCAGTGATCAATAGATGTATATTTAATTCACCTTTGAACTTTAATTGTTCTATGGAATTTTAATAAATCTTAAGTATTATCTGCTCCTCTCCAAAAATAAATTGAAGACCACCAAAACTTAGATCAAACTTAGTTTAATTCGTAGAATTCGTAGATAATCATTTTGAGAGCTTCATGATTAACCGAACTTTTGTACACTCATATTACAAATATTAAACAGAGTGTGGAGATGGTTCCCGGAACTGATAAGGGACTAAACTTAGTAGTTTAGTCTAGTGCCTTCATTAATTAAACTTGAGAAACGACATATACGCTGCGGTACTGGTGGTAGGACCTCTTGTGAGTCTGCACGGGTAGGTACCACCACCCTGCCTATTTCTGCCGTGAAGCAGTAATGCGTTTCGGTTTGAAAGGCGGGGCAGCCGTTGTAACTATGCTGAGACGTTAGAACTTATATCTCAAGGTAGGTGACGCATTTACGTTGTAGATGTCTATGGGCTCCAGTAACCACTTAACATCAGGTGGGCTGTGAGCTCGTCCACCTATCTAAGAAATAAAAAAAGGTAATAGAGAGGTATCGCGACCGTGGTGGATGTAATTTCTGACCTTGTCTTGGTTGAACTCTGTCTCACTTGGGGTTCGAAGATCGGCTATAGAGCAACAGATTGCTTGAATTGGTTCAACTCGAAACTATATGAATAATCAGGGACGTCTGGCCCCAAGCTAAGGTTCCATGTCTTACTTGAAGCAGAGATTTGATAACAAAGTCATTAAGTTTTTTTTTTTCTAAGATAGATAGACCAATTCAAGGACCACCTGGTGTTAAATGATCATGAACCACGTTAATGCTGCCACCCATCTTGAAACATGAGTTCCAAGTCTCAGTTTTTACAACAGTATAATAGCTGCCCTAACCTTCAGACGCATTATTGCTTCAACGCAGAAATAGGCAGGGTGGTGATACCTACCCGTGCAGGCTTACAATACGTCTTACCACCCATACGCATATTTTATATAGATATCGATTTTAAAAACTCAGCCAATGCTCGTTAAGATATTTGTATTGTACCCATAGCCTCGGAACAAAGACGAGATTCAAAGGTGAACGTGTTTCATTTATAAGATCGTAATATAACTCAACTTTTAGAGGAGGCCTTTGTCGAAGGACAAGCTGCGATACCACAATCACCGTTTGCCGATATTTAATTTAATTCCATAAGGAACTTAGTATTTAAGTTTTGGCATGTTTAAGTAATTTGATATAGTTTGTAAAAATAAGAACAGCAATAAAGGCTTTTTATTTTTATTTTTATTATATTTATTTTATTATTTATTAATATAACTCAAACATTAATCACATTTCCAAACCACGAATTTACTATAATATCAGTTTTAAAATATATAAAAATGTGTATGTATAATACAAAGACCCATTGAACCCGACCAGGAAAACGAATTTTCCTGTAATGTGTCTGATAATTTTCGGACCCATCGGCGTTGCACAATGACCACACAAAAAAAAGGATAAAGGTAATTCGATGTTTTGTATCGTTCGGGTGCTATTTTTAAATCTATCGATATCTAAAAAGATTTGTTGGTCAACTTGTTTTAACGTTTTTACGTGACGACCTCCCTCGCGTTTTTCACTAATTAATTGAGTAGAACAGTTATTAATTTAGAATGTAGTTGTCCACTTTGTCCTTCTATTTACTTTTTTTTCCCTACCTATGCTGATAGCCTTGAGGCTATTTCAGCTTCGCCTTAATGTATAGGTGAGCTCACGGGACTCAAACCGGAATGTTGTTAACACTGACCCTAGCAACAGCCGTGCTTCGCAGAATCTACCACCGGATCGGAAACGGAACACACTGAGAAGATCCGACAAGAAACTTAGTGGGCTGTGTCTATGGGTTAATTTACTCGTCGAGACCTTCGTCGCAAGCGACAGATTCGACGGGGACGGTGACCGGGTTTACTATTAAAATATATAGTAATGGATTGAATTTGGAAAATTAATTTGGAATTTGGATAAAGTAATAATGTAATATAATATTCATAGAAAGATCACAAATTTTCCAATTATACAACCGTTATCTGCAATTCTACATTGCTCTTGGGCTTTGTTAATTGTAGTGACCAAACTAAATTTGATTGGAATACGTTTGAATTATTTATATTGGATAATAGACTTTTGATTTGAAATTGTGGATTGGTGGGGATTATTGTTATGCGATTAATAACCAAGCCTTGGCTTGGAAATCGGCTTAGGTTGAAAATTGGCCTCGCACAATACTTGCCTTTGAGTTCTCCCTTCAGTTGAAAATCCTGTGCAAAATCACGATATTCCTTACCACTTAACTCAACACTACCCAACATAAGTAGGAATAAATATTAATGTCCTTAATTTTAAATAATATAAATCAAACGAAAATGTTGTTAGCAAAATCTCGCATTCACCAAAAATTGCCCCCACGGAAAAGACACCAAAACAAATGCCCAGGTTTTATCTTCACAGCTGATCGGGCCAGTTTTATGTCGATGCCTATTTTCGAGGGTTTGCTCGAATTAAAGGGATGAACCCGGAACCAGCGAATATTCGAAAAGCAATGATCCGTCAATTGATAAAAGGATACCACAAATAATTAAAGGCTGCTTGCCGATTTGGACCGTATCGGTTTTTCTCGATTTCGTTAGTGTGCGTACAATTCGATTGATATTATCTGAGTGTGATGACAATCTTGTTTTCGCATTGCCGTTTTCTTTCTTTATCTAGAAATATGAGTCTCTTTTCCTCAAAAACACCAATTGGATGGTTAATTACAAAACATTACAAAACTTAGTTTCAAAATTGGACATCGCTAGTTCGGGATTTTAAGTGTTAGAAATTATCGTAAATCTTATCTATATGTTTGATGTTTTTGTTACTCGTATTTAGCACATTTCGTTGTCCTCAGAAACAGTAAAAGATAACAATATTATATTCATAACATTTTCATAGAATGAATAGTGTGAATCCTGCGCTTTAAGTTTTTTCGGTTCAACATTTCGAAATACTTCACTTTACTCTCAGTTTATCAGTGTTACGTGCATTCGAAAATAAAATGCACTTTTCTTGTAGATAGTACTGGATATGTTCAGGCACGTGGCTTTCAAATAAAGTAATATTAGGATCATTTGTTAAAAATGAAATATTAAAAATTCACACCTTATTCCATAGTTCGTCAGATAGTAGTGAAGGAATGTTCACGTTTACGAAAAAATATATTTTAAAGTAAAAATCCGTAATGAATGCGGAATGGTCATTTTAGAACATTCAGTGTAGCCCACCGGCGCACTGACTATGGTATTGGATGCTCCAAGGTCGAATGCTAGGAGCAGATAAAACACAGGTCATAATATTCGTCGAACTGGTCGAAGATTAATCGTCACCCATTTTGAAAACGATGATGATAGGACGAATATTTGCTGCCCTGACCTGTCTGACCATAGGCTAAAAGAAAATCTCACTTATAATAGTTGTTACTAAGCCCTAATATAATTTTTATAATTCAAAATTTCCCTAAGCGGACAAAACGTAAAACAACTGGTAATACTCCTGGAATAACTAGAATAATACCGTCTCACGAGCATGTCATAGTAGCCCCCTTCGCCCTCTCACCCCTCCTCCCCTCTATTGCAACCCTGCAAAATTTCACCCATGTCTTAAGTGGCAAGAAATTCATCTCCAAGCAGAGGGGTTCGCCCTGAGGCCCGTTTAGCATCTCCGTGGAGTACGACAACCCCAAACGTAACGCCATAGTTGCGCAAATCTTAAATGTTGATTTAGGAAAAGTAAGCCACTTACAAAAGTGACTTTCTGCTCCATCAGCTACCTAGATTTAGATTCACACCATAAAAGTTGAGTAGTCCTGGAAAAATATACGAATAGAGTATCTCCTTTTTTGAAGTTAACTAAAATGACGTGATAAAATTTGAGAATCACTGGCATGCATACAGTGCGTTGTCTAGCTCTGGATTGTTTGAACTGAGCGACTGTTTTGCGAGTAAAGTTTGGGAAACTTGGCGCTATCAGCTCTCTCGTGTTGGTTGCTCAAAGATTTACTGTACATATTTCAATCGAGTGTTTGTTGGGAATTCGAATGTAGATGAGAGTAGCAAATGCATTGCCATGTAAAATACTGGTAGCTGTAGATACTGGCGCTCATTGAAATCAACACCTGTGTGTCCCTGCCCAACACGGAACAAGCAATCTAAGTCGGAATCGCATCACCTGTAAAGCTACAATAATTGAAAAATTATCTATTTATTGGTGGTAAGACATCTTGTGAGTCCTCGCGGGTAGGTTCCCGTAGGTAACGGCTGCCCCACCCTTCAAACTGAAACGCATTACTGCTTCACGGCAGAAGTAGGCAGGGTAGTGGTACCTACCCGCGCGGACTCTCAAGAGGTCCTACCACCCGTAATTACGCGAATTATATTTTTGCGGGTTTCATTTTTATTACACGATGTTACTCCTTCACCGTGGAAGTCAATCGTGAACATTTGTTGAGTACGTATTTCATTAAAAAAATTGGTACCCGCCTGAGATTTGAACACCGGTGCAACGTTCAACACGAATGCATCGGACGTCTTATCCGTTAGGCCACGAGGACGACAAAACTTAACACCAGGTGAGCCGTGAGCTCGTCTACTCATCTTAGAGATCAATAAATAAAAACTTTGGCAGTTACTTGTAATAGGGTTTACGGTAAGACGTATACATGTATATACGAATACAAGCATTTTGTTTTTTTCTCAATTGAGCTTATTGGAGCTTGAAGCTCAAATGTCTCAATTTTACTCAAATGAAACATTGCTTCACTGCTATTTAGGCACCCCCAAAGTACCCCAAGGTAGGCACCCCAAATAAACAGGACAAACTTCGAATGATCAAACATTTAATTTCGCAGAGCTTTTAACAAATCGTCGTTAAGCTTAGAACACTGTTAAACCCGTATAACTGTTAACAGCTGCCTTCTGTTAACGCCCGTCGTGGGAGGTGCGCCTCACAAATAGTTTGAGCATCCAGCTTCATCCATATTGGTAAATTATACGGCTGTGTGAAATGGCGAGCATATTATAGACATAGTTGTGCAGGATTTATACACAACTTGAACCTTCGAGTTTATGATTCGAGATATGTGGAGATCTAAAGCAATAAATAAAAGAGTAGCAGTATCTTCGGGGTTCGATGGTTCTAAAATAATTTAATGTCCACTGTAAGTCGATGTTTAGATATAAATGGTTTATGAACCTAATACTGAGTGATACGAAATTTTATTAGGTTTTTGCTAATCGTAGGGATAATTAAAACTGACAATGCATCCATGTTACCAAAAAAACTGTAAAGTAATCGAAATCTCGAGAATAATATAATGACAATAGAAGTTTGGGAATAGATCGTAAAGTTATGTTTATTTATTACACAGTTTTAGGGAAAAAAACCACGCTATGCCTTGGTCATTCAATAAAGCCTAACCTAAACGCCAACATGTTCCTACTAATTCCCGATCGTAAGTCCCAAACTCATAACTCGGAAGATACTATCAAAGTTTCAGTGCAGTTGACTTCCAAAGTTAGGTAACTTGATAAATAACTATATTACACTTACTCGCCCCAACTGAGTTGAGTACATTGGCAACTTACTGAGGATCACACTTACTTTATTAGAGTTTTTTTATTAAAAAGTTCAGAACAAGATTAATTGATATGCAAAATTTGCAAAAAAAATTATGATACGATAGTGCTGATTGTCATCCGATTTTGATTTAGTAAAGATAAGCTCAGATAGGCCTGTTCGCTTTTAAACCGACAAATGAAATCCCCCAAAGCGCCTACTGGATTAAGTTGCTTTACCAAATGTTGGTTTACAGTGAGTTACTGGTGGTAACTGGTGGTAGGACCTCTTGTGAGTCCGCACGGGTAGGTACCACCGCCCCCCCTATTTCTGCCGTGAAGCAGCAATGCGCTTAGGTTTGAAAGGTGGGGCAACCGTTGTAACTACACTTGAGACCTTAGAACTTATATCTCAAGTTGGGTGGCACATTTACTTTGTAGATAATTATGGGCTACAGTAACTACTTAACACCGGGTGGGCTGTGAGCTCATCCACCCATCTACGCAATAAATAAATAAAAGTTAATTATCTCTAATTTCAATTTTCCAGAGTATATCCGTAACTTACTTCCAATTTAGATATAAGCTTGCAACTTCCAAGAAAAACATGCATCGACTATTACTTGCTGATTGAGCAATCGAATACTACTTTTATTATGACTTTTATCACGAATCACTTTAGATTTGTTCGAAATATCATGAATATCAATATCAGAATTCGAGCGCTATGACATATCCTTTTACAAACGACGCTTGTGGAGAGTAGTAAATGGTAAGCAGCGGCTTGGCTCTGCCCCTGGCATTGCTGAAGTCCATCGGCGACGGTAAACATTCACCATCAGGTGAGCCGTATGGTCGTCTGCTTAAAAAGGCAATAAAAAAAAGATTTTTTGATCTGTTATATCTTTTTTATTTGTACGTACTGTTGTACTTTATTTCGATCGCAATCAAGCTTTGTTAAACTAACTCAGCATTCGGAGCTTTACGACAATTCTTCTCGAAGATATCTCAGCTTTCCTCCAGACTGTGTAATGACGTCATGATAATCGCCTTATCGCTGCCGCTGCTGACTACTCCCCAAATCCTGATCACGCAGGAGCCAGTCACCGTCGACGCCCTAGACACGTCCTTGCGGATCTATCAGATCCAATAACCTTTGCATTAGACGCCTTCAGCTCTATCACTAGGAGCAGGCTTAGAGACCCCGGTAACCGTATTCGTCGAACTCGACAAAGAGTTCGACGTGCAACCTAACCCATGCATGAGTTTCTCGCCGGATCTTCTCAGCGGGTCGCGATTCCGATCCGGTAGTTGATTCATTAGCGAAGCAACTGCTCTTGAGTTGTTAGGTCTCCTTCGGAGGCGCTCGGGCGGCTCTTAGCAAATCCTACCGCTCGTGGCTGAGCCTTTTGCTCGCCCACCTGTTCTGGTGAAATTATAAAGGTCTCCGGGTTAACAGTAATTTTTCAACCTAAAAAAAAAAGCTGTGTAATGAAATATAACACAAAAGTAGCTTAAGTTATTATTTGAATGGAACATTAAAAATCATATTCCAATAGGTTCAACTGTTGTTAAGATGAGCTTGCCATAGTTCGTCATTTCTTTAATATCCCCTAGATATAAAATATCAGATAACTGCGTTTTCCCACAATACACAGCACTATTCAGATGGGATAATAAAACGCGAATGTTGTTACAGCGTCTTGCGATCGACACGTTTAATTTCCGTTGCACAACGCCGGAGCATAAACACGACGGAATTTAATATTATAGGCATCTGAAACGTTACAGCGAAGTAAAATCAACTAGAAGATAAAATACGGAATTGAAACCTTCCTTTAGTAAATATTAACAGCATAAAAAGAAAAAAAGAATTCAACTAATAAATAAATAGTTATCATTGTATAATAATTTTTGTTGTTGCTGTATATACGCAGTGAGATATTAAAAGGAAACGAGGATGAATCTATACTTAATGTTATAAAGCTGAAGAGTTTGTTGGTTTGTTTGAATGCGCTAATCTCAGGAACTACTGGTCCGATTTGAAAAATCATTTCAGTGTTAGATAGCCCATTAATTGTGGAAGGCTATAGATTACATATAATTACGGTAAGATCAATACAAGTGGAGCACCAATAAATAATGTTTCAAAATATTTTCACTTCTACGTAAATGAATTTTTTTAGCGTTATGCCAAAGTAACTATTAAACGCGGACGGAGTCGCGGGCAAACACTAGTTTTACATGTAGCTTAAAGTAGGAACTGCATCATGATAGAACGTTGAATCAAAACACTTATAGTCAAAAATTAAGTCACTTATAGTCAAGTCTTTACTGGTGGTAGGACCTTTTGTACTGGTGGTAGGACCTTTTGTGAGTCCGCGCGGGTGGGTACCACCACCCTGCCTATTTCTGCCGTGAAGCAGTAATGCGTTTCGGTTTGAAGGGTGGGGCAGCCGTTGTAACTATACTTGAGACCTTAGAACTTGTATCTCAAGGTGGGTGGCGCATTTACGTTGTGGATGTCTATGGGCTCCAGTAACCACTTAACACCAGGTGGGCTGTGAGCAGGTCCAAAAAAAAAAAAAAAACGCCTGTGTGTGGAGTTCAGAGGCCCCAAAAAAGTTATTGCGGCAATTGGCCACTGCCTCAGAGAGTGAGGCCACGATCCTCCGTCTGGATCGTACTTGGTCCAGAGATTATCCATTGCCATACAGCGTGGCAATGCTGCTAGCGTAATGGGTACTTTCGGGCCGGGTGCGATCCAGAGTGGACCTATAGGTTACTTATGACGACGCTTGAGCTGAAAGTAAGTTATTGTACTTTTTGACGAAGCATGTTGCTGATAACTCTGTTTCTATAATCTGACGAAGCGTGTTGCGTCAAAAATTAAAATGTCGACATCTGTCATCAAAGTTTATCCACAAACAAATTGTTTACAGAAAGCGGTAACATCGACAAATAGCACTAATTTGCGTTTGGTGGAAAGAGCGATCGGCCATCATTATCCCGGTAATGCGGTCTGACGTCACATGTCGAACTAGTTTGTCATTGCCCTAGCCGCGATTAAAGCCTTCATATTGTTGGGATGTTTGGTTTACGCACGGATTTGTTTGGGTTACCTCGATGACCTGTTCGGGTATCTATATCTACCTATATACTCATATTATAAAGAGGAAAGATTTGTTTGTTTGTATTGAATAGGCTCCGAAACTACGGAACCGATTTGAAAAATTCTTTCACTGTTTGGAAGCTACACTATTCTCGATTGACATAGGTAATAATCTTTTTTGAAAAAAAATAATAGGGATCCTTACTAAAACTCCAATAATGTAACCTAAGGTGTAAAAAAAATTACCTAAAATATTCTTTACGTCGCGTGCCCTGAGAAAACTATTGATGATAGAATAAAATAATGTACTTACTACAACTTTGTAGAACACATTATTATTTACAAAAAGCGTCGTGGTAGCATAATTATGTCTTAGTATTATAGTTATACCGCAATAAGTGTTGTTTTATTTTAAAAAATAAAACGACGTCAAATATCGTTGAAATTTTTGGTAAAGACCCGAGCGGAGCCGGAGCGGGCCGCTAGTTGGTAATATAAATAGTGAAATGAGAATTTGTGGTGATGATTGCGATTTTTTTAATACTCTAGCAGGGAAGGTAGGCTTATCACTGACTCGAATTTAGGTGGTCAGGTGGGTTACATGAGCGTTAAGTTACCAATTTGGAAGCAAAGAATTGACCTTGCATTTCAAATCAGATACTGGCAGGGCGGTAATACCTGCCGTACATATTCACAATTAATCCTCACGTCATTAAATTCCGGTTAGAGATCGCAAATTGCTGGTGAAGTCCTTGGAGAATGCTTCTGCGCATTCTACTATGAGTTTCTTAGTCATTTATGACATGAATAGATGGGCTGGTACTCTTCTAGGCGATTACATAGCTAATAATTACCGGTGCAATTTGGATTGTAGCATAGTCATTGTCCTAATTATTTTTTACAAATTGTTAGCGTAACTATGCATTGTGGGGTGTCTATGAGTTTTGGTAACTAGTCTACAACGGTTATTTAAGGTCTACCGTAATTCTACGAAGCACGTGTTGTAATTCCGGATCCGAGTCAATCGTAATTGGACAGTAAATAAAAAAATGTAAATCGTATCTAAAATTATTACTTTATTTCATTTACACCAAGTGCTCTGAGGAATTGTTCGAGATGATACCAGCATCTCGTTTTTACCATCGCACCGCCCGCCACCGGAGTAGAGTTCATTCATACTACCTGGAGCCACTGCGGTCATCCACAGTGCGTTTCCAGAGATCTTTTTTTCCACGTACCATCCGGCTATGGAATGAGCTCCCCTCCACGGTGTTTCCCGAGCGCTATGACATGTCCTTCTTCAAACGAGGCTTGTGGAGAGTATTAAGCGGTAGGTAGCGGCTTGGCTCTGCCCCTGGCATTGCTGGCTGAAGTCCATGGGCGACGGTAACCACTCACCATCAGGTGGGCCGTATGCCCGTCTGCCTACAAAGGCAATAAAAAAAAAAAAAACCTTGGTGAGGTTAATACTCAGTGTTGTCATGATTGTTCACAGCTGTTGCACAAAAACAAAATGTTTGGTGATTAGCATTTATGTGTAGATTGTACTTGCCCTGTATTATTACTATTATAGTATTATTTAATTTCCCAGTTTTTCCTATATAGTTTTTGGAACGTGTTAGAAAAATGGAAATTGTAGTTAAAAAAATAGCTAAAAAATTTTGAGCAATATTTTGCTGTTTATATGTGACTAGTGACCCGCCCTCGCTTCGCTTCGGAAACTGTAATTTTTTATTGATTTCTCCACTATTTAATGGATGTTATTATACATATAAACCTTCCTCTTCAATCACTCTAAAAACCGCATCAAAATCCGTTACGTAGTTTTAAAGATTTAAGCATACATAGCAGATACAAGCAGAAATAGGGACAGAGAAAGCGACTTTGTTTTATACTATGTAGTGAAGCTTAGATGTCTTCATGAGCCACGGTAATCACTCACCATCAAAAAAAAAAAAGCGTGGCCTAAAAACGATTTCTAATAATAATTATAACTCGAACTCTAATGGTTACATCAGATAAATAAATAAAAGCCTATTGCCTCTAAATGAACAGAATGAACTGGCGAGAAAAAAATAACTTCACCGACCATTTCATTTCTCGGTCGATACACATTTGGTGGCACGCGAGCGCTAATGCCCACATTATCTTGATTGCCCGCAGCTGTTGTAAGCGGATAAAAACATTTGCGGGCATTTGATTGGCTTATGACTATTGTTTTGGGTTGCGAGCGCGGATTCGCTAGGTTTTATTACACGTATTCTGGTTTCGTTGGTGATGTTAGGATTAAGTATCTATAGAACTAATGTGAAGGAAATTTACTTTAGCAGTCTTACATTACTTCAGTTTTAATTGTTATGTTGGGATATATGAGCATCGTCTTCTGTAATTTCTGTGATGTTATTTTTTTTTTTACTTTTCTATATCAACGGCTATTGGTTCGATATCAATGTTAAGACCTGTTTCGGCTACTTTTTCTGTGGATTTATTTCTATTTGATACATTTTTATATGATCCTAGTTTTTGCCCACGACTCCGCCTGCGTGGAATAGTTACCTTGGCATAATGCTAAATTTTACCCCCGCTTCATTTATGTAGAAAGTGAAAACATTTATGAATTATAGAATGTTAAGGAGCTATTTAAACCCCTATTTTGAAATATTATTTATTGGTGTTTCACTTGTATTGGCCTTACCGTGATGTTATATAGCCTATAGTCTTCCTCAATAAAATGAGCTATCTAACACTGAAATAATTTTTCAAATCGAACCAGTACAATTAGTTCCTGAGATTAGCGCGTTCAAACAAACAAACTCTACAGCTTTATAATAGTAAATATAGTTAGTATAGATACCCGCAAAATTAAGACTCATTCTCAAATCAGTGGGTACAAAACAGGCCTATTGAAAACATTATTAATCATAGTATGTTTTTCGATTTTAACGTCCCTTCCTAGCACCTTGTTCCTCAGTGCTGCGAGTCGTGACCTTTACGGAGCACTTTTGTTTAGACTATGTTCGTCCATTCCTTCTTGTCTTCTGCGCAGTGGATAGCAACATTGATGCTGAAGTCCAATGTCGTCTTAATTGGATATAATAATTATATCATAATATGACGTCATAATTAAAACTACTTTTACAAATGTATTATTTCCTACGCGTCGAATACTTCGCAGTTTTTGTGGCCATACGCCTAAAGTGTTATTGATGGATATTTGAATATTGTAGCTACCGTCTGTTTTAATTAATATTAAATCGAAATTAAACCATAACATTAATTTTAATTATAGTATGAGCATTTTTGGGCCTTATTTATTTAATGTATGTACATAGACAAATATAAATAATATTCGATGAAACCATCTTGAATAGTTTGGTTGGAAACGTTTTAACCTAATGGATCGTGATTAGAATAAAGCCGAATGGATCAAAGATAGTATAAATCTCAATATGGGAGACTACGTAGATATCAACTGTAAATTGAAATTAATTAGGAATAATCCTATAAGCGAGTTCACGTTAATTGGTGTGATCTGTAAAATGCTTAACACTTTTACGCAACATTGTAATAATACCCAATTAATAATAATAATTAATAATTAATAGCACAATCCAACATCTCCAGTATTCCCACTATCGCTGTTCTTATTTGCTAACAGTGTATTTTGAGGAATTGTTGAATTATTTACTATCTATCACATTACCCACGACTCTCATCAATTAACATAATCTACCTATTATTATTCAAGATCAATTATTATCGGTGCTGTTTCACCAAATCTTCATAATCGGAATACGAAATTGTAGCCTACTAGACGTTTTCATTATTATTATTTTTTAAATTCTCTTATCTTGTACAAATAGTTTGAGGTCATCGTGGCCTAGGGGATAAAACGGGCGGCTTACTCGTACGGAGTGTTGCTTCTATATCGGTACTCAAATACTGAAGGTGGCTTCAGCTTTAATGCAATAGGTACTTGAGAAATATTTACGAATGACTTCCATGACGCAGGAATAATATGGGATAGTAAAAATCAAGCCTGCCAAAATTATATCTACTGGGAAGCTACTACTACTACAGCATTGAGTTTCGCTTTGAAAGGTGGGACAGTCACTAGCGACACTGTTAGGCTTTAAAATTGATACTAAGAATTTCATATCTTAAGGTATGGGGCCGCATTCACGTATTCTATAATCGGCTCTGGTAACCATTTAGTACAAGATGGTCAATAAGCTCGCACACACGTGTAGGCTATAAAATATTCTTTAAAAAAAAGTTAGCTATAAAAAGCTACGAGAGGATGAAGAGGCTGGGCCTCGACGTGGCGTTCAGTAAATGCGAGGCCCTGTGGTTTCACGGGCCGTGGAGAGCGCCACCTGTCGATGCCCACATCGTGGTTGGAGGGGTCCGGATAGGGGTCGGGGTGCAGTTGAGGTACCTCGGCCTCATGTTGGACAGCCGGTGAGCTTTTCGCGCTCTTTTTGCAGGGCCGGCCCCCCAATCAATAAAAACTGCTCCCGAATATTGGGGGGCCGGATCAGGTTGTCAGAGGCGGCTCTACGTGGGCGATCGATGCGATCGATGGCCCTTTACGGTGCACCTGTATGGGCTGAGCCGCGCATTCAGGCCACTATAGCTCGGTTTCTGCGACGGCTGCAGCGCATCGCTGCCATCAGGTTCATCCGTGGATATCGCACCGACTCCTTCAAGGTGGCGTGTGTGTTGGCAAGGACGCCGCCATGAGTGCTGGAGGCGAAGTTGCTCGCTGCCGATTATTGGTAGTGCAGCGAGCTTTGTGCTCTGGGCGGGGCGCGTCTCCCCAAAAGTGAGCTGCGGGCGTGGAAGGTCTATTCTCGGCAGTCCGTGCTCCACGGTCTGCGACCGTGACCCGGCCCCCTAAGGGCTTCAGGCTCCCCCCGCTTTGTGCGGGGAGGGACCCAGGTATGGGGCGGCGTGCTCGGCACCCTCGTCCATAATAGGTGATGGTAGGCCGCGTTCCCCTGGCCGCTCCGGGGAAAGATGCAGCGTAGCGCCATCAAGACGGGCTCCCGGCCCGCCTACCGAGGGAACCGGTGGTCGTGTCGCCAGCGTCTGCCGGTTCGGCGTCTGGGGGACGGCGCTATGAATGTAATACGCTCTGTATCAACCCTTTCCCTGACTGGGCTCCGGCCCAATCCGGGGTCGGGTGCCGGCTGTGAGTGGCATGAGTTTGTGGTGAGGGTCAACTCCCACACAACTTTTCTCCTGTACAAAAAAAAAAGCTATAAATAGCTAATACAATATTAATTGCAGTTAAGATTCGTTCCACTTTTACTTGTTTTACATCTGTATAGAGACCGAGAGATAACAATGCAAACAGCTAGAATCAAACATTTAACAGTACTAAATGCTTTTAGAACGGCACGCTGTGTACCCGCAGTATATACCGTCCGCGTTTTAGACCGCAACGTAATGTATTATTAGTTTTTAAAGCATATTTTTGTTCGCCGTGCTTATTTAACTTGTTGACTGTGCTTATTTATCTCTTTATGTATGCATAACTTATTCGTGAGCTCAGGTATGCTCACGAATGAGACTGTGTGTAAATGTAGAATTTACGTTGTAGATGTGTATGTGCTCCAGTAACCGCTTAACACCAGGTGGGCTGTGGGCTGTGAGCTCGTCCATCCCTCTAAACAATAAAAAATACAAGTCGAAATACAAATCGAAATACAAGTTTTACCTATTGTGTTATTGGGCATCTGTCTTTTCGGTGTTTGTGCAACATCGCCTACGTGAAGCAGTAAGCAACACAGCAAGTCAGATAAAGTGTTTTTGTTAGATATTGATGTCTATTGTTTTATCTTGAATGACCGTACTACTAACAGTACTGTTTTAAAACTGTAATACCCTGCAGGTAAAATAATAACCTCTTCCTTTTTCAGACATTATTTCGTTTAGAAATGAGGATTGTTCATTTTATCCAAAATCATGGTGCTAAATCTGATGGTATTGGTTATAGATGAAAACGTTTCCCGAGCTATTATTGGCTTATTGTTAACAATTAACTTACGAAATCTGGCGGTTTTGTTTAAGTCAATTGCCGGTGTTATACATTTGTTTATTGCATGCGAATGCATTAACATTGACAGTAGTGGTTCTATTAGTAGACCACGCGAGTCTGTATTGTCTTTCTTATCTTTTGCCATGAAGCAACGGTATGTTTCAGTTTGAAGTTCACATCACTGCGATTTGAACAATTTATTCGTCAGTTTGTGACGGCATGTGGTGTGGTGACTTTCGCACCAATATGTCAATCGTACAAGAATTTGACATTAAAACTAAACTTTCCACCATATGCCTTCCCAGAGTACTGAAGTTATTTAGACATATTGCTCGAAAAGGGGATCACAATTTTAAACTGTTGATGGTGATTGGCGAAACGCCCAAGAAGTCGGACCAAAATTTGATCTTCTCTGAACATCGAGTTGCAAAATGTCCTTCACGAAGCCAAGGATCCAAGGAAGGAAGGATAATGATGTAGCAGGGAAATTATGGCCCTCAGTAATGTAACCAACCACGCGAATAGGATAGCAATTTGGAACCAGATGTGCCGCAAGCTTACCCATCTAGTTTAGTGTCTTCTAGACATTACACTACGGTGTAAGAAGCGAACCTAGTTAGGCGAGCTTGAACATTTGTCCGCGCGCTCACTTCGCCTCTTTGAATCACGAATACAGTTATATTCATTTGATATCATTTTCATGAGCGCCTATTCATAATTTTACGTTCCACCACATTTAACGTCCGTGGACAAGGCTCCTTATCTCGTTTGGACAATAGTTCCGTTTTGAATTGTAATGTTTTTTGAATGAGTTTTTTTTTGTTTGTTTGTTTTTATTATGTTAAATTCTATGAGTTTTTTTTAACTGTGATCAATTTCACGGTTCTCTTATTATTAAGCGGTTACAGGTATTTGTAGGATATTATAAAGAATGAAACAACTCAAACCATAAGATTACAAGCACACGAAGCGTCATATGGCTTAGATCACAATGACTTCTAAATCTCTTAGCGCTGGTTTACTGAAAAGTGATTCTCAAATTCTTTTTAATATTGTAATGTTAAATAAGAAGGTTACGTGTGACTTTCTCTGTTTATAAATTGTCTTCAATATATCCCAATTAATGTATTTTTCAACGTGTCAATGATTTATATCACTTTGAAGCTATCAATCTGTAGGTCAAATAGTCCCATTATTTTAAACGAATCCTAAAGGCTTGCTCATCTTTAGACTGCAACGATTTCTTATCGAAATTGCTTAGCATCAAGTTGGCCATGAACTCATCTATACCGATGGTAGGACTTCTTGTGAGTCCGCACGGGTAGGTACCACCACCCTGCCTATTTCTGCCGTGGAGCAGTAATGCGTTTCGGTTTGAAAGGTGGGGCAGCCGTTGTAACTATACTTGAGACCTTAGAGCTTACATCTCAAGGTGGGTGGCGCATTTACGTCCTAGATGTCTATGGGCTCCAGTAACCACTTAACACCAGGTGGGCTGTGAGAGCTCATCCACGCATCTAAGCAATAAAAAAAATTTATAGCAAAATTTGTCAATTAAAAATGGAATTTAGCTTCAGTATACGGTGTGAATAAGAGAATTACATCCGAGCGTGCTTTAGGAGCCCCTACATGATTGGCCTAATGCAATGTTTGGCGTTTGATGGAATATGTAATCATGGATTGATGCAGACATGTCGTAGGTAATCTATCCAACGTTAATCTGTGACGTGATTGGTTTAAGACGGTGGTTGTTTGTAGTCTGTATTAAATGACGTTAATCCTAGTCTGAGATACGCGAGCTCCTTTTAAGAGAGTAAAGATGTCCTAATTTTACATAATTATGTGCTTACAAGCCATACGACTATGCCGATGTATGAATTTTTTTTTTTTTTTGTGTTGCTTAGCTGTGTTGACGAGCTCACAGCCCACCTGATGTTAAGTGGTTACTGGAGCCCATAGACATCTACAACGCAAATGCGCCACACACCCTGAGATATAGTTCTAAGGTCTCAGTATACTCACAACGGCTGCCCCACCCTTCAAACCGAAACGCATTACTGCTTCACGGCAGAAATAGGCGGGGCGGTGGTACCTACCCGTGCGGACTCACAAGAGGTCCTACCACCAGTAATTACGCAAATTATAATTTTGCGGGTTTCATTTTTATTACACGATGTTATTCCTTCACCGTGGAAGTCAATCGTGAACATTTGTTGAGTACGTATTTCATTAGAAAAATTGGTACCCGCCTGCGGGATTCGAACACCGGTGCATCGCTTCAACACGAATGCACCGGACGTCTTATCCGTTAGGCCACGACGACCACAAAATTTTGCAGACAAAAGAATTTTGCAGACAAATAACAACAACACAAACAACAAACACTTTAAAACTCTCAATTCGCTTGTTCCGCTTCGCTTCTGCGTGACATCTCTACAACGTTTTTATAGCCAATATCTCATCCCTAGAATCATCGAGAATATTCCACACCTCTCTAGTAGCAGTTTCCGCTATCTAACAATAGATGGCGTTGTAATTCTCGAGCAATCTGGATCCTTCGATATTCGTTCGACTATTCGGCGATAGATGGCGTTACTCTTACCGGCGTAACAGTAAGTACGTATTTCTTTAGAAAAAATGTTATTTGTCTGCAAAATTCTTTTGTCTGCAAAATTTTGTGGTCGTCGTGGCCTAACGGATAAGACGTCCGGTGCATTCGTGTTGAAGCGATGCACCGGTGTTCGAATCCCAGGCGGGTACCAATTTTTCTAATGAAATACGTACTCAACAAATGCTCACGATTGACTTCCACGGTGAAGGAATAACATCGTGTAATAGAAATCAAATCCGCAAAAATTTTAATTTGCGTAATTACTGGTGGTAGAACCTCTTGTGAGTCTGCACGGGTAGGTACCACCACCCTGCCTATTTCTGCCGTGAAGCAGTAATGCATTTTGGTTTGAAGGGCGGGGCAACCCTTGTAACTATACTGAGACCTTAGAACTTATATCTCAAGGTGGGTGGTGCATTTACGTTGTAGATATCTATGGGCTCCAGTAACCACCTAACACCAGGTGGGCTGTAAGCTCGTCCACCCATCTAAGCAAGAAAAAAAAAGACTTCTCGATTATAGCGTAATTAATATTTAAAAAGTTTCCGCCCAAAAAGCCAATCATTGCCTACGATCACACACGATCACATACGTCACATCCCAGTGCTACAGCCAAAGCGAAACCTGTCATAAAAGAAACTGTGAAAAAAAAACAAAGGAATTATTTACCCTCCACCTTCGAGGCACGTAACAGGAAAACAGCTGAAACCGAGTCTATATTGACCCAATATTCCGATGTCAAAGGCCGTGGGACAAGAAACGAAATTTGTTTTAATATAGCCCGGCCTTTTGTCACAAATGTGTCGAATTATCTTTTGATATTTCACCGTGTTCCGTCTTCCCCTCTTTTTCGTTCAAGCCTTGTGTAGACTGTACAGTGGAACAAGGATAATAATATAATCGAGCGTGCAATTTAAACAGATATGGATAATGATACCTGGATAATTATAATCGTATTCGTGTTATATATAAGATACGAACTAACTAAAATGATTTACTAATTAATATTATAAAGAGGAAAGATTTGTTTGTATGTTTGTATTGAATAGGCTCCGAAACTACTGAACCGATTTGATTCACTGTTTGGAAGCTACACTATTCCGGAGTGACATAGACTATAATCTTTTTTGAAAAAAATTAAGAATCCTTACTAAAACTCCAATAATGTAACCCAAGGTGTAAAAAAATTACCTAAAATATTCTTTACATCGCGTGCCCTGCGAAAACTATTTATGACAGAATTAAATAATGTACTACGAATTTTTAGAACACATTATTTACAAAAAGTGTCGCCGCAGCATATGTCTAACTGTTATAGTTATGCTGCAATAAGTGTTATTTTTTTTAAAAATAAAACAACGTCAAATATCGTTGAAATTTTTGTTAAAGACGCGAGCAGAGCCGGAGCGGGCCGCTTGTCTATTATAACTGTTGAAATTAACCACGGTTATTTCCCGCCCACCGTCCTCACCAAGCCCGTCGCTTACGACGAAGGGCTCGACGAGTAAATTAACCCATAGACACAGCCAGATTCAGGGGACACAGCAACTAAAAGCCACCGTCGCCCTAAAAAAATCCTACCGGATTCTCCCGATCCAATCTAGGTGCTTTTAGACACTTCAATAACCGATCACAGTTATAGACCGTAGATACAACCCCCTGAGTCGCGTGTCCGATCCGGTGGTAGATTCTGCGAAGCACTGCTATTGCTAGGGCCAGTATTAGCAACACTCCCGGTTTGAGCCCCGTGAGCTCAGCTACATGTCCAGGCGAAGTTGAAATAGTCTCTCAAAGCTTAAAGCATCAGTTTAAAAAAAAAGGTTGTTCCAACATGTATGACAAAATTAAATAAAAATTGTTGTTAGATATATTGTTTGCCGTTTGGGTTATATAACCTACTCATTTGGGTTATAAAGCAATAGCGAATTTTGTTTTAGTGTGTAGGATATCCAATAGAAACTTTAAATAAATGGATTTATTTTATAGATAAAGTGGTCAGCAAAAATTACTTTATGTTCAAATTTAACAAGAACGTAAAATATACCTGTAAGCCACAATCTCCCTATAAATCTCGCCCACCTCGGCTTCCGACATCGATCGTTTGCCTACGATATTTTGCATTTTGTTTACGACAAATCGTAAAGCAAACGTAGTCTCGTAAACATGGAACTGAAGTGTGCGTGTCTCGTAAAATTTGTACATATGTTTAATGAAAAGTTTTTTGTTATACGTCTGTACGTACGTATTTGCTATTTCTGGTCGGGTTCGCTTTTACTGCCTAACGCTGTGGACGAGTATTGGTCACCATATACTCGAACGTAAATCAATGTGAATAGTAGTAAAATGAAACATACTTAGTCTGGCCATTAATACTGTTACAATTAAAAATAAACAAAATATCTATTGCAAATAACATTTATTATTTTACAGTGTGTTAGTTTAATACATAAATATAAAACAATTTAAAGTATAAAAAGGTAATTCGAAGTGGTCTCCATTGGCTGCAATACAGTCCTTTAAACGTTGAGGCCAGTTATCAATAGAAGCACGCACTCTTTCCATGGGAACATTTTTCACTGCCAATCGTAGGGATTGTTTTAGGGACTCCAAATTATCATGGCATTTAGAGCAAGTCGTACTCTCTAAAACTGACCATAAACCATATTCCAGCGGATTAAGATCGGGATTGGACGACGGACAGTCTTTAGTTCTGATGAAGTCTGAAACGTTCGTTTCCAACCAAGACTGCGTAGACCGAGCTTTATGACCTGGCGCCGAGTCTTGCTGGAAGGACCATTCTAGATTATTGAACATGGTGTTGTTAAGAGGCTTCACTGCCTTCTCAAGAATGGTATCTTGATACACTTGTGCCGATGTTTTGATACCTTTTTCACAAAAGTATGGCTCAGTCACTCCTTCATAGCTAATACCCCACCAAACCATCACTGAAGTCGGATAGTACCCACGTTGCACTCGGTCGACTAATTGGGAAGCTCCTTAGAGCTTTGAGCGTAAATACAGTCGTAATACGTAATTTTGTTTGTTAAAATGTTGCTCAATTGTAATTTTTTTTGTAAAAATTGTAAAAATTTATTTAAAAACTTACAATTGACAGGGTTTAACAAATACCTTTTTAATGGGTATATTTTGAATGACAAGGCTTAATAGCTTTCCAGTAACAATGTACAGGACCAAAACTTTTAAGCAAAATTCCTCAACACTTCTAATATACAAAGCAAAACCCTTTTAACGCGAACCCGAAACCTATACATTTAAACTATTCACCATTTCCTGAAAACTTTCAAAAACTTCGCTTTGGATAGTTCGGGCTCACAGAATAAATTCAAGTGTTAGGAACCGCATTCGGAAGAATTCAAGATTCTCGCCCCTAAGCCGAGTTGGGGATGTTCGGGGCCGCGGGCATTATCGGGATTTTGGCTATACCGGGTATACGCGAAAATTCAATTTGAGTAATTGAAGATTTTTCAAAACTGCCGCACAGGTTTTTATTCTTTATTATAGTTGATTGAAAACAATATTCTTCCATTTACTTAGATTGACAGATAGGCATCCAATGTTAATCGGTGAACATATCTATAGTAAAACATCATAGCCTAAATCTTTTTTTTTGTTCCTACCTAAGCTGATGGTCTTAAGAGACCATTTCACAGTAACCGGGCGAGTAGATGAGCTCACGGCGCTCAAGCCTGACGTTGTTGCTAACACGAATTCTAGCAAGAGCAGTGCTTCGCAGAATCTACCACCGGATCGGAAACGCGACCCACTGTGAACATCCAGCGAGAAACTCAGTGCGCTGTGTCTGTGGGTTAATTTCCTCGACGAGCCCTTCGTCGCAAGTGACGGGTTCGACGAGAACGATGACTGGATCCTAAATCTTGCTGCCACTTTTGGATACTTTGACAGCTCAACGTTTCAAGCATTTTCGTATGACGGGGTCTTGGTCGATTTTTTCTTTTTCGTTATATAAGATAGAGAATTATCATAGCACTCTACATTATCTGTGTCTAAGTAATACAATGCGAGGTCAATCAAGGTTAAGGAAACATTTCGATGAGTCATCTATTGACTGTGTTACTAATGTCTAATCTATATGTTTTATCGGTCACCGCTCTTTATGTTTATGATTTATGATGTTTGCCAGCTATGCGTAAATAGGACAAAAACATTTTGGCCCAATTTTTGATATTACTGTTAACTGGTCAGATTACTTTAGTGTGACCGATACTGAACCCAAATACTTTGTTGACAGATTGCCGAAAGAAGCAAATTTAAAAAGATTACCTAAAACAAATAGTGACGTCACAAATTTCATGACGTTAAATATCCCCCTCCGTGCGTCGCGCGTCAAGTTCCTCAGTGCTGAGGGTCGTGACTTTTACGGAGCACTTCGGTTAGAACTATGTTCCTCCATTCACTTCTGTCCTCCACACAGTGGATAGCGACATTGATGCTGGAGTCGTCTTAATCTGATCGAACCAGCGTATGGGACTACGCCCCCTAGGCCTCTTTCCTTTCACTTTGCCAGCGATGAGTAGTCTTTCGAGATTGTCACCCTTTTTCCTCGCAACGTCACCGAAAAACTCGAAAATCCTACGTGGTGAAGAGTCTTGTGGAGACGCCTTGTTTTTCCAGGATTGATACGTTGGTCCGATGCGCCGTCCAGGGAATCCGCAGCATTATCCTCCAGCACCACATCTCAAACGCGTCGACCTGAGTTCGTTCAGCCTCAGGAGATACCCGCCCCCTGTAAGAAGATAGAGGTTAAATATAGCTATAATATGTATATTATATATAATAGTAGAAATAATAGGAAAGGACTGGCAAACGATCGGCAAGGACAGAGATCAGTGGAAAGGACTGGAGGAGGCCTTCACCCGAGGAGGGGTAAATATCCAATAACAAAAATTAACTCGCACTAACATTTAGACAATAAGCATTAATAACTAACTAAATACTAACAAATAAATACCACATTGCAAATGAAAGTTCAGGATAAGGAAATACAGGCTTTTTTATTTTTATTTATTTTATGTTATTTTATTTTATTTATATAATAGTTAGCGCTATCTTATTATAGCTCTGACTGTCACAAACTCTCAGAATTTGATGATAAATTGACACATATTTAGATATATTTGTAGGTTGCGAATTTGTAAGTCTGCACCATTACCCACGACCGGCCTATTTCTGTTGCGAAGTAATCACGCGTTTCAATTTAAAGGGTGTGTGTGACTTTATGTTTCGATCGATGTTCGATTTTATGTCTTTAGATCGAGGGCTAAGGGCTCCGGTGGCCACTTAACACTAGAACCATGAGCTCGTTACATAAAAACGTAGCAACGATTCCAAAAAGGGATTTTATATAATAAATACATACGTATAAATATTGATTTTATATTATTTGTTAGATGGGTGGACGAGCTCAAGGCCTACTTGATGTTAAGTGGTTACCGAAGCCCATAGATATCTACAACGTAAATGCCACCACCCACTTTGAGACATGAGTTGTAAAGTCTCAGTTTTTAACACTCACAATGACATAAGACAATGACATCAGTTTTTTGATTAATTGTGATTAAACGCGTTGTAATAGAGTTTAAATCCAAATGACGCGCTTAGTGTAGCGTAGCGTAGTGGTATCAGGCGTACAAACCCAACGGCAATATCTGAATCTTGAGGAATCATTTCATGGTCCCAGGTGTATTTGCGTATATCGCTTGTGATTTTTAATCTAAAAATGTATTGTCTATACTAATATAAAGAGGAAAGATTTGTTTGTTTGTTTGTTTCGAATAGGCTCCGAAACTACTGGACCGATTTGAAAAATTCTTTTTCCATTAGAAGCCGACATTGTTCCGAAGCGAAGCGAGGGCGGGTCGCTAGTATAATATAAAAAGGGAATAAAATTTTGTGTGGTATATAATATAAGCCACAAAACATAATTTATAGTAAAATCCATATTTTAAACAGTACTTTTGTTAAAACGAATTTTATATGAAGTTTATCACTTTCAAGCCAATTCATTAATGAGCTCCAATCTATGAAGAATTTATTAATCTTTATATACTAGACACTATAAAGGTGGACTTAATGCCATAGGCATTCTCTAACAGTCTACCTTAGGGGAGTGCAGAGATGAGTTGGTAGGTGTAATGTGAAAGTGATATTACTTAAACATATGTGTATATTATTATATAACATACATAATATTTATAGATACATAATGTAAGACGAAATAATGTTATAATAAATTTACCAAATAAAAAGCCAATGCCTTGTTATTCAATGAAAAAAAAAATAAACAAATTGAACATACACAAAAAATACGGGCTGAAACTGAAATTCGAATTTTAAATTGGAAAAATCGTTGAATATTGTATACACGTTACATACTTTATGAATGATTAAAATGGCCAGATGTTGGACAAAAAACGGATTGATGTGTTTTTCACAGAACATTTGGAAGAAATATCAGGATTCCCCGTTTCTAAAATCTTATCGGAATAGCTTCGTTTGTCCACAGTGCTTTTTCAAATATCTTTTTTGCCGAATACCATCCCACTTGGGAATGAACTTCACGGCGCTTTCTTAGCGCTGTGCCATGTCTTTCTTCAAACGAGGTTTTCAGAGAGCAACGACGGTTTCAACGGAAGCAGCGACTTTGGCCGTGACCTTAGCACGCTGAAGATTTTACTTGAAGCAATCAATCAGATAATTAGCTTTTATTAGCTACAATTGCCACAATTTAAAATTATTTAAATCACTGCTTCGTATTTGTAGAGATTTAGTGAGAACATCAATCTCAACTTTTGCAGATATACTAAAAATTACAGTACTTAATCAGCCTCATGTTAACTACTGGGTTATGGTTAATGAATTTAGTTGAAATAAACGCCTTCACCACCCAAGCATTTAAAGTCAGGACAACAAAAACAGACCAAGGACATATGCGGATTTAAAATTGAGTTTAAATTTAGGCCGCAGATGCTGCATCTCTTTTTTTTCTCTTCCGGTTTTCGCCCGTGAGATTTGCATGTGAAATGGTTTCGGGGGCTGGTGGTTTAGTTCAGTACTGTTTTCGTGAAATCTTAAATTCGTTTCCCTTTCATTGGTTCTTTTAGACAGAATGTGCTGGTTGCATAACTAATTTCTACTTCATCACGAGTTTAATTAAGATGGCTTTTTAAATTGTCGTTTTTTATCGCTTAGATATATGAACTAGTTCACCACCTACCTACAAGTGAATAAGCACATAAAGTCATAAGGTGGGTTACCGTATTTAGGTTTTTCAGTGAACAGCTGGTGAGGCGTAATCCAGCCAATCCACACAGAACAACAACAAATTAAGTTCCAATCATTTGCTTATATCAATACATAATTTACAGCCAAAATTAAAAGAATTGAGTGACTCTAGTAACCCTGGAACCACTATTAAGTTATAAGTCTGGTGAAGCGAACACCTTAAAAAATCGCACATTGTAAATTTAGTCTAACGTTAGTTTTTTTTTTTTTTTTTATAACAACTAAGAGGCAAACGAGCAAGACGGGTCACCTGATGGTAAGTGATTCACCGCCGCCCACGGTCACCAGCGTTTACGCCAGTGCGTTGCCTACCCTTCAGGTAAGAATATGCTCTTTTCTTGAATAACCCAATGTCGCAGTTGTTGGGGAAGACCGCTGATGGCAACGAATTCCAAAGATTTACTGTGCGTGGCAGAAAACTGTTTTTAAAACGCATTGTAGTGGAACGCCAACCATCCAGATGGTGCGGATGATAGTTCCGGCGAGACGATCGGTTGCGGAAATCAGCGGCTTCTATTAAATTGAACAACTCCTCGGAACACTCCCCATTGTAAATTCTGTAAAGTAGGCATAGGGAAGATAGATCCCTACGCAGTGCCAAAGGATCTAGCCGATCGGTAAGTTCAGGATCGTCGACAATCCGAGATGCCCTACGTTGGATTCGGTCAAATGGAGACAGCTGATAACCCGGAGCTCCGGCCCGAAGGTGGCAACAATACTCCATGTGAGGCCGCACCTGCGCCTTATACAGTTTAAGGCGGTGAGCCGGCTTGAAGTACTGTTTGGCCCTGTTGAGTACTCCGAGTTTTTTGGAGGCCATTTTAGCCTTGCTCTCCAAATGACCGCCAAACTGGACAACACTCGAAATGTCTACGCCCAGAATGCCAATGTTCGGCTTGGCACAAAGATTAGTGTTTCCGAAGAGTGGTGATGCGACAAAGGGGGCTTTTTTAGCGGTGAACGCGCAAACTTGAGTCTTAGAAGGACTAAACTGGACTAGATTTAGTCCCCCCCAATCGGAAATCTTCACAAGGGATGATTCGATTTCAGACACAAGTTTGTTCCGACACTCATCGACGTGATCCCGAGAGATATTGCTGCGGCCGAAATACAGTGCATCCACGGTACTGTCATCCCCATAGCAATGAGTGCCACTGGTATGCAACAAATCATTGATATGCAGAATGAACAATGTCGGGGATAACACGCAGCCTTGGGGAACACCAGCATTTACGGTCCGGGGGTCCGAGCATGAGCCGTCTACGACGACTTTAACTCTCCGTTCCGCAAGGAAACTGCCGATCCACCTACAAAGGCTCTCAGGAAGCCCACAGGAAGGAAGCTTCGACAGTAAGGCTTTATGCCAAACCCGATCGAAGGCAATCGAAGTTTAAATCGAAGCTTAAACAAATTTGTCTCAATTACAAGAAAATATACATCAAAAGAAGAATTATCCTAAATACATAAATTCTCAGGCAATTTGCGTCATCAAACAAAAGAGTGGGTGGCCCTTCTGTAAGAAGTTCATGGATGTAGCATATAAAAATGGAATACAATATTCGCTTACGTCATTCCATTATTTAGTAGGCGTACCTTCATTAATAGCTAATGCACCTGTGACAGAGAAGCTGAGAAGTGCGCGCTTGGGATGGTATGGACATGTGATGAGACGAAATATGAGGTTGATAAGAGAGGGTTACGAGGGCGGCATTGAAAATTTCGGGAATTAACGAAGTGACACAACATTAATATTTAAAAATATATTTATTGCTTTTCGAAGTATTCTCCGCGAAATTTGACACATTTTTCCATACGATGGAACCAATCATTGAAGCAACCATTCCATTCGGAAGTTGGGGTTTCCAAAATAGCCGTTTTGTAGGCGTCCACAGCTTCTTCAGGTGATGAAAATCTCTGTCTACGCAATTTATTCTTTATTTTAGGGAAAGTATAGAAATCATTAGGGCTTAGGTCGGGGCTGTACGGCGGATGGTCTAATAACTCTATGTTTTCTTACTCTAAAAACTCTTTTGTTCTGTGCGCGGTGTGAGAACTCGCGTTGTCGTGATGGAGGATGATGCGGCGGTTGCAGTTCTCTTTACGGAGTTCAGAAACGACCTGTGGCAAACAAATGCTAGCATACCATTCTGCATTAACCGTTCTTTGTCCCTCAAGAGGAATAGTCGTAACATGGCCGGTTTTGGAGACAAACGTGGCCACCATTTTTTTTGCAACACTCCGTGAACGAACAATTTTTGTTGGCTTTAACTCATTTTCGAACACCCAAACTCGTGACTGGTTTTTTGTTTCGGGTTCGTACGCGTATATCCAGGATTCGTCATCTGATACAATGTTGTATACAGCATTTGAGGATCCTGCGTGGAATCTTTCGAGAGTTCTGACGCACCAAGTAACGCGAGCCGCTTTTTGCTCTTCACAGAGCGAATGCGGTATCCATCGGGAAAACAACTTTTTTACACCTAATTGTTCATGCAAGATTATTTGTATTTGACTCATGCCAACGTCTAAAGTTGCCTGAATTTCGCGATATGTCACATGTCGATCTTCTTCAATCAGCTTACGCACAGCATCAACGTTTTCTTGGGTGACTGCAGTTTTTGGACGACCTTGACGGGGATCATCACTGAGCTTGACACGTCCACGTTGAAACTCAGCAAACCAGCGATAAACTGTGGTTTTGGATGGGGCTTCATCACCAAATGCAGAAATCATCCGGTTAACACACTGTTTTTGTGTTAAACCACTTCGAAAGTCATAATAAATCATCGCTCTTGAATTTTCTCGAGTCAATTCCATTTTCTCAACGACTAAACAAGTTTGACAAAATCTCGTGACGAGACCGAGAATCTTTTTTTAAATAAATAAATGGTATTCGATTTTTAAAACCAAGGAGTTTTCAATTAAAAAGATTTTAATATGACAGGAACAGTGGAAATATTCCATTCCCGATACTTTTAGTGCAGCCTAGTAACTATGAATGTGGAAGGATATAGAGGAAGACGTAGACCTAAGAAGAAATGGATGGATTTCGTGAAAGACGATATGGGTAAGAGGGGAGTGAGCGAAGAAATGGTATATGATAGAAGAGTATGGAAGGAAAAAACATGTTGCGCCGACCCCAGGTGACTGGGAGAAGGGCAGGATAATGATGATGACCTTCATTAATAGCTAAAATAGCGGGCTTCTAATTTCATTTCATGCTCAGACCAGTGAACGAACTCACAGCCCACCTGGAGTAATGTGGTTACCGCAACCCATAGACTTCTCCTGCAATGGACTACACCATAGTCTACACTATCTTTATATACACAACGCGAGTCATGCGATAATTCTGTGGTTCGTATATTCCGGCTGATACTACTATTTTCGTTTGTTAGACGATTCAGCGATTGAAATCAGGCTGAAATAACAAAAAAAAAACATGATAACAATTTTTGTTGGGACTTCCTTTTCCTTATTCCTTCCTCAATCCCCTATCCACGCTATCTGTTGACACTACAAGAAAAACTATGCGCGTATGAAAATGGCGCGAAGTGTGTAAAAAAACTAAAATACGGTGCCGGTGCAAAAACAATAAAATTGTGATTTGTTGATCAATCAGCACATATAACTCTCGCCAGTGAGAAAATATAATAGTGCATCAACGAAATACAGAGTGAGTCCTAAAACTTATCCTTTTTCCAGTCCCAAACATCTAAATTCAAAACATATTTAGTGGTCCGTTTCGAGCGCGAATAACCTATGGTAACTAGGGGCATATTCGTTAGAAAACTCTAGTTCTACATTTCATTTCGCTTTAATCTTATCCTAGTAACAATATAACTATAATTTATAATATTATTTTACTATTTAAAGCATAAAATAACAATATATTTTTTATAAATCTCGAGTGACGTAGGTAGTTCAAAAAATTTATCGGTTGTAAAAATAGCATTCATTTGAAACATAATTTTTGTATTCAGATTCAAATTATATTAAAATTTGTATTGTTACTATAATTTACGTATTCTATAATGTCAGAACTCAAATTAAAACTCCTAACAAGTCAGCGTGAATATGTTTTTAAGGACATACAAATACTTTATAACTTATCACAACAAATTGCATCAGATTCGTCAAAATTATCTCAATTCAATGTTCGATACAAACGTCTAGATGTTTTACGGCAAGAATATTTAGATCTAACTAATCAAATAAATGCGTTAAAACTTGAAATTAATCCTAAAGACAAAATCGATATGCAAGTTGTTAAGGCATTTGACGACATGTATTACGCGATATCGGAAGCGTCTAACGCCGACCCCGGCAACGCCGGCGCACCCGCGTCGCATTACGTCTCACCCAAGCCGTTTGGTCAGCAAGTACGTTTACCAAAAATTAATTTAATCAAGTTTGATGGTAGAATTGAGCAATGGCGGACTTTTTATGATACATTTACGTCGCTTGTACACGAGAATGAAAATATTACAGCAATTGAGAAATTTCATTATTTAATATCGTGTCTATCGGGTGCTGCTTTATCGATTGCCAAAGGGGTACCTGTTACATCTGATAATTATCAAATAGTTTTCGACGCACTAGTGGGTCGATTTGAAAATAAAAGGTTATTAGCTACATCTTATTTAGACAAAATTATACAATTTCAGCAATTGAAAAGTTCTAACATTAATGATTTATTGACATTAAATAATTTATTATATGAAAGTGTCAATGCCCTCAAGGCAATAAACATTCCCAATCTTGGTGAATTTATATTATTCTATTTGGCATCCCGTACTTTAGACAGTGACACTCGTAAAAGATTTGAATCACAGTTACAGGAAAATTCAAATAACCTACCTACTATAAACGACTTACTAACTTTTTTACAAAACTATGTTAAAATACTAGAGGTTAGTGAACCAAGCTCGTCATCTGTTGTACGTATACAACAAACTAATAAACAACTCACAAATTATAAGAGTGCACCTCGCAATGAATGTTTTTCTAAAAAACCTTATTTGAAATCAACATCATTGCCCGTTAATTCAAATATATCTTCAAGTGTCAACACCGGCGCACCGTGTAGCTGTTGTGAACAACAACATAATCTATATAAGTGTCCTAAATTTCAAGCTTTAGGCATACAAGACCGGCTTAATTTAGTGACATCAAAATCTTTATGTAAAAACTGTTTACGCCAAAATCATAACATTAACAAATGTTATTCAAAATTAAATTGTTCTACTTGCGGACAACGACATCATACGCTTCTCCATGAGGTGAATACAGCTGTGAGTGGCATGGTCACAGTTGACGTACGCCCGGACGAGATCACGCGTAATCTCACCTTCGAGTCTAGCACTGCAGCCTCCACTAATGCGTATGTGGGCTACAGTCGCTCGGTGGTTCTTTTGGGTACTTGTGTAGTTCGCGTTCGTCATCTTCGCAGTACTAATCAATCATTTCTTGTACGTGCGTTGATTGATAGTGGTGCTCAAGATTGTTTCATTACCAAGTCATGTTGTCAACGTTTGGGCTTACCATTACGTCGCTGTCCATTAACCGTAGTTGGTCTAGGTCAAAATGCTGTACATCACGTGACTGGAGTTACTTCTTGCACTGTACTTTCTCGTACTTCAGAAAATCCTCATTTCAACATTAATCCTATCGTAGTAAATACTATAACGAGTAAAATGCCTGCTACAAACTTACCTAGTAATCTTCGTGAATCTTTTAAACATCTGGTCCTCGCTGATGAGAATTTTGATAAACCATCAAATGTAGATTTACTACTCGGCGCAGAACTGTTCCATAGTATTTATGACGGTCAACGCGTTCAGCCCAGTCATGATCTACCGGTAGCTTTACACAGCGTATTTGGTTGGGTCATTACCGGTAAAATTGATACAAACCATTTACCTCCGCCAACAATATCTTCTCTCTTAGCATCCACGCGTTCTCTGGACGAGGGACTCAAGCGATTCTGGGAGATCGAAGAACCTCCAAATCAGGTTATTTTAAACCCTGAAGATATTAAATGTGAACAAATGTACTCAAATCTAACGTATCGTAATCCCGACGGCAGATATGTTGTACCTATGCTTCTCAAAGAACCTATCAGTCAACTAGGCGGTTCTTTCAACCAATCTTTCTCTCGGCTCGTTAACCTAGAACGACGCCTTGATCGAAACTTAGAGTTGAAAAAAGAGTACACCGCCTTTATGCGCGAATACAAGTTGTTAGGGCATATGGAGCTTAGCGGTGACTCGAATAAAATCGGGCAGTATATAATTCCTCATCATTGTGTCATTCGCCCGGAAAGTACAACGACTAAACTTAGGGTTGTATTCGATGCTAGCGCCAAAACTACCAATGGCAAATCTCTTAACGATCTTGTATATACTGGTCCAAAACTTCAAAACGATATAGGAGATATACTTACAAAATTTCGGTTGCATGCTGTTGTTTTTACTGCCGACATCAGTAAGATGTATCGAAACATCGAACTCAGGCCAGAAGACCGAAGATGGCAGCATATACTTTGGCGCGATTCTCCTTCTGATCCTGTAACTGAGTATGAGCTGAAAACGGTAACCTACGGGGTTACGAGTTCCCCTTATCTGGCAATACGTACTCTGCATCAATTAGCCTCTGACTACGAAAAAGAGTGGCCCTTAGCTGCTGCTAGTCTTCGTCATGATACTTTCATGGATGACATCACCGTTGGTGCTACATGTATTGAAACTGCACTGAAACATAGAGAAGAGTTAATACAAATGTTAGCGCGTGCTAAGTTCGAATTACGTAAATGGAGTAGCAACTCACCCGAATTCCTCACCCAGGTACCAACGGAAATTTGTCAAGTTCCAAAAACATTTTGTGATGAAAAACAAAAACAAAGTATCAAGATTCTTGGAGTCCAATGGGATCCAGCTGATGATAACTTCACTTATGCTTTATCAGAACTCGCTCCAGGGAATACAAAACGTGCTATTCTATCAAACGTCGCCAGAATTTATGATCCACTCGGATGGTTGGCCCCAATGGTTCTAATAGCTAAGCTTACCTTACAAGAACTATGGCGCCTTCAGCTTGACTGGGATGAAACTGTACCGTCAGATATGTTGTCTCAGTGGCATCTATTTACATCTGAGTTTCACTATCTGAAGGATATTAAAATTCCTCGACTAATTGTACTTCCTCATTCAAAATCATACGAACTTGTAGGTTTTTGTGATGGATCTACCAAGGCTTATGGTTGTTCTGTGTACTTACGTATCACTACCGACACTGAAATTACATCTCACTTGCTTATTGCAAAATCTAAAGTAGCTCCATTAAAAGTTCTTACTGTCAACCGATTGGAGCTATGTAGAGCTGTATTACTAGCAAAAATATTGAAGCATATTAGTAATTTACTAAATGAAACTCAAACCTCAAACATAACAATTTCAAAGATATGGGCATTCACTGATAGCTCGACTGTACTATCATGGCTGCAAACAGCACCTCATCGTCTTAAAACTTTCGTTGCACACCGTGTCGTGAAGCTGTTAGATAATTTGTCTGTCGAAAATTGGTATCATGTGCCAACGTATGATAATCCAGCAGATTACTGCAGTCGTGGTCTTACCTGCTCTCAGCTTGTGGCTTGTTCCACTTGGTGGACAGGACCCAAATGGATAATCTCGAATTCTTCTACATGGCCGGTGTCTGAAAAATTACCTTATTTAAAGGAATTAGCCGAAGTAAAATCCAGCTTCTTGTGCCATGTTCTTTTGGAATCTTCTAACAATAGTATTCTAACTCAGTTAATTGAGAAGTACTCTTCATTGTTGAGGCTACAACGCATCTTTGCCTGGTGTCGACGTTTTATTGCAAACGCAACTCGTCCGCCAGAAAAACGTATCAAATCTTTTTTAACTTTTACAGAACTAGAAGACTCTCTCTTTACCATTGTAAAACATGTTCAATCTCTTACATTCGCTAGCGAAATTAGTGCCATTAAAAGTGGAAAATCTTGTTCTCGCACTATAATAAAGTTAGCGCCAATTCTAGATCAACGGGGTCTGTTACGAGTGGGGGGACGATTAAAAAATGCAAACTTGCCACAATCAGCTATAAATCCGTTATTGTTGCCAAAAACCTCCCATTTTTCTCTGATTATTATTGATTATTACCATCGTTTATTTCTACACTGTGGACCTCGTGCGTTACAATCTTTAATTCAAAGAAAATTTTGGATCCTAGGTATTTGTAATTTTATTAGATCGCGGCTTTCAAAATGCGTCACCTGTTTCAAAGTAAATCCTATACCCCTTCAACCTGTAATGGGTGATCTTCCCTCTATCCGAGTTCAAGCAGCTCGTTGCTTTCAAAATATAGGTGTCGACTTTGCAGGACCTTTTATCGTGAAAGAAAGTCGCAGACGAAATGCCAAAACATATAAAACTTATGCCTGTATATTTGTCTGTCTAGCGGTTAAGGCAATTCACATTGAATTGGTAACTGAGCTCTCCACCTCGGCCTTTATTGCTGCTCTAGATAGGTTTGTATCCCGTCGTGGTTTATGTAGTACTATTATTTCGGACTGTGGTTCGAATTTCGTGGGTGCTAAACGCTATTTTAGCGAGATGCATCAATTAATGCTAAGTAAGAATCTTGAAGTTGAGTCTATTTTGATAAACCGAGGAATCCAATGGAAACTAAACCCTCCAACCGGAAGTCATTTTGGAGGTATATTTGAAAGTGGGGTAAAATCGATGAAGTATCACCTGAAACGGGTAATCGGAAGTCAAATATTAACCTTTGAAGAGCTAACAACAATTCTTACCAAAATCGAAGCTATTCTCAATTCACGACCATTAATTTCGGTATCTTCTGACCCTAACGAGGTAGACGTATTGACACCTGGGCATTTCTTGACAGGGAGCCCTCTAGTGAGCTTACCCGAGCCTCTCCTTGCTGATATACAAATGTCAGTTCGTTCTAGATGGCAGATGTTACAAAAGCTAACTCAACGTTTTTGGCGTGTCTGGCATTTGGATTATCTTCATACATTACAGCAACGCGCTAAATGGTTTAAACAACACCGTAACGTTAAGCTGGGAGATATAGTTATGATCGTGGATCAAAACCTTCCACCGTTGGAATGGCGTATCGGCAGAATTAGCATAATTTATCCCGGTTCTGATGGCGTAGTACGGGTTGTCACTGTCCAAACAGCTCACGGTCTGCTGCGCCGACCAGTTACAAAGTTGTGTCCTTTGCCAATTCACGAAAACTTGTAACCTTTATAATTTACTTTATACTATTATCTAATTTAATATAATAGTTTATTTATTCACATAATTATTATTTTTATCTTAATTATTACTTTATTCTTACCATATTATTATCTCTAATTCACTAGGTACCTTAGTTACCACAGCTTATTATCTTATTAAAATCTTTTGAAATCCTCCAATGATTTCAAGTGGGGGGAAATGTTGGGACTTCCTTTTCCTTATTCCTTCCTTAATCCCCTATCCACGCCATCTGTTGACACTACAAGAAAAACTATGCGCGTATGAAAATGGCGCGAAGTGTGTAAAAAAACTAAAACACGGTGCCGGTGCAAAAACAATAAAATTGTGATTTGTTGATCAATCAGCACATATAACTCTCGCCAGTGAGAAAATATAATAGTGCATCAACGAAATACAGAGTGAGTCCTAAAACTTATCCTTTTTCCAGTCCCAAACATCTAAATTCAAAACAATTTTCGAAGTGTTAAATATATTATATTATGTCATTGATAACGTTGCGTAATAAATGAAATTCAGCTTTATATTTACGTTACTATTTTAGTATAATTAATTCATAATTAACTTAGAGTTACAGTTCTGATAGCAGCGATATACAGGGTGTTGTATTTAGTCATCTGGTCAAAAATCTCATCTGGTGTTAAGTGGTTACTGGAACCCACAGACATCTACGACGTAAATGCGCCACCCACCTTGAGATGTAAGTTCTAAGGTCTCAGTATAGTTACAACGTCTGCTCCACCCTTCAAACTGAAACGCATTACTGCTTCACGGCAGAAATAGGCAGGGTATAGGTACCACCGTACCTACCCGCGCGGACTCACAAGAGGTCCTACCACCAGTATAAAGTAGTCGCTGTGAAGCTATTACGTCAATGCACCTTCAGGACTTCTCCTGATAAAATTCGCCACGTGTTCGCTGTACTGTTCCTTTCAACATTTTTTTGAACTTGTTATTGATAATTGGCTTTTATGTTATTTCGTCTACGCTTTATCTAACGTGAATAGTATTTTATTATTTTTACTTTTAATACCAACATTTTGCCTTTAATTAGACCTGCGATTTTTATTCAGACACAGTTAGATCCAGGTATAAATGACCAAAACGGAAAAAAGGTATTTTTTTAATTGTGATCAGAAAGAGTTTAATTTACTTTTGCCTACGTAGTGAGGACGGTAAATCGGATAACAGAGAATACAGACAAGGATTAGCTCAGGAAAACAAAAACATGCTACATATTATTATGGAGGAAGCCTTCATATCATAACGTTAACCCTCCATCCATACTAAAAATTTATGTCGAAGTTTTTATAGAAGAACGGTTTTTCTGATCTCAAACAGAAAGGCATTACAGGTTCGTGGTAGAAATAGGTTAGTTGGGACCTATCTGTGTGAGTTTACAATTAGCCTCACCACCAGTAACTGCTTGTTTGTGGTCACGATACTCTAGTATAGCGTACGATTCCTAAGTCGCCTTTTATCCACAGAAAGAGATTCCTTCCTATTCGTACACTCTTGACAAAGTGGTCGTGGTCATGCATCAGTCGGATCCTGCGATACCGATGCTCTCGCGATGCGACGCCATGTGGCACGATGTTTCGCAGAGTGAGAGCACATATTTATGTTGGAGTGAGTAACAGATTTTATGAGGTCGGTCCATCGTGTTGGAGATCGTCCGCGAGATCTCTTGCCCTCGAAAGAGAATGCCCAGAAAGAGATGGAGTGGATCTCCACCAAACAGCCTGATAAATAAAGAACATGTTGCAGTTCTATCTGTCTATGGACTAGTTGTGTGTTCCGCAAATCGAGAAGCATTCACATTTTGGTCTCATTGACAATCACAATTTGGATATCAGTACTTTTATTTCGCGAATCCGCTTTCCGCCCTATAAATACAAAATAATAACCTCTCTTTGATATCTACCTCAGTCTATATTTACATGTGAAAAGAACCCAAATCTTTCAATGAATAAATCATAAAATATTGATGTGTTCCGTCGATTTTATATACCCGATGAAACGGAGCTTTAAGCTCCAATACTTTGAATTTGTATACATATATTAGGGTCATTATGGAATGTTGGATTTTTTGAGCTCAAGATGGCTGGAGGATTTCAGTTTTTTCTTAAAGTTCAAAGGAGTCAAAATATATTAGGATAATATGTATATTAAAAGGATGTTTTCGGCCAGTCAGAAAATAATATTTATTTGCATTACTGTAATAGTTATCTTAGCCGTTTATGGGGAAAGTATGCGTACTTTGAGCTAGCAAAATACTGTAAGTTAGAGAGCATACCGCTTATCTTTGTTCAATTTATCACGCGTTGCCGTGGGAAAATATTGGTATCCCTCCATCGATGAACTTTGATCTAACCCAAAAATGTAGACTTAGAAATCAAACATTCATTTAACATTACTAAAATACTATTTTTAACTTTAACCTCGTAAAATATCGTACAGAAAAAGATAAAAAAGGCGTTCCACAATTTAGCAGGTATGTTTTTTTTTTTAATTCGCAGTTCTGTAATCTCGCGTAACATTTCCTTTGCCTATCCTTAGGGAGTACCCTAATTACTTATGAAGACATGTCACGTCCACCGTACACGCCGAGCCGGAACTGCGCGTAACTAATTATACTGCGACATTCATCTATAAAATGACGTTGATGTGGTACTTTGATATTTACAAGAGATTAACCATTTTATTGAACTTTTAATAACATTAGATGAATGGTTTCCATTAGTGTGTACTCAGGACTGTAGTTGTTTCTTCGGATTTTAAAGCAATTGCTTACATCCCTAATTTTGGTCCCTTTTTTTAAAGTAAACTAGTTTAAAATTAACATTATTATTATTGTCATTATTATTAAGGAGTCCAACACTCATATAAATATTAGCCTATTCTAAGTACATTTACAGTAGAGTAGAGAGTACAAGTACAGCCTAAGTACATTTATTTTTTACATGGATACCAAGTTTCGAATTAATCGGATGCATGGTACAGTAGTTATAACGTAACATCCGTAAAGACCACTGTAGATTTATATATTAGTATAGATGATTGAAATAGATTCGTCGCCCAAAATGTAATAAAAAAACTAATCGTGAGCAAGCGCTGTGACCAAATAGATAAGACGCCCGGTGCACACAAATCAAGCGGGGTGACCACGCTCGTGTTCATATCCAATAGACAGGGAACAATTTTTTATAATTATATACGTAGTTAGCCTATGTTCACCAAAATGCTTTTATGCGTAATCACTACATAATACTACACATATAAACCTGTAATTTTACGGGTTGGTGACGCCATTTACGTTACGATATCTATGGTCTTCAATAACCACTTAATACTAGCTGGGCCATGAATTCGTTCACTAGTCTAAACAACAAATATGAGTATTCGTGGCCTTAATTTATGCTACGTACAGAATAATATGTCTCAACATAAAAAAAATTAAGGCATAAGATCTATACGAAATAAACCATATCGAGTATCCACTATATCTTTTTTGCAAGAGTCAATTTCCTCATTGCATTTGCATTTTAGATTGGTATAGCATAATTAGTTATTTCAAAATAAATAAACCTTTATTAATCAAGTCATATCAATGTTTTCGCATCTCTGCAGTTTCTATGATCAAAGTAGGTACAGGGGGTACATAAACAAAGCCGTCTCATCGGGTCACTGAGCAAACACCTCTTAATAAAGTAATCGCTCGTAACTCACTACTGTACTTAACTTGTTCAACTACTTGTCTACACTGATAGAAGGGAAGTTTTCGGCGAAGTTACTTACTTCATCTATTAGTGGGATATTTGGATTGGAAAATTGATAATCTTTATGGACTTTACAGGAATAATTTGAGAAAAGCTTTGAAAAGGTAATTGTCGAAGTTTTAGATGTGAGGAATGCGAATTGAGAATGAGGAGGGGATTATTCTATGACTTTCAATTGGAAAGTAAGGCCCTGGATTATACTATACGATCCATCGTTGAAGATTTCAATGAAATAAATTTTAATATTAGATTGAATGGAATATTTCCCAAAGTAGTTTCGATAAACATTGAATTGATTGGTTGTTCTTATTAAATTGATATGTTTTGCAAATTTTTCTCGTTAAATTTATTGAAACACTTTCATGTCTATTTTTAGGATACTATTTACTTTTAATTTTTGGATGGATTAAAGAGGTCACCGAAAATTAATCAGACCTTTTTTCCATCCATTGGGCTAAACAAGATAAATTAAAAACCTACCTGTCTAGCTCTTTAAGAAAACAAACATCAGTATCTCTCCTAGAATTTACATGTTTACGACACACAGGGTCAATAAACAGACCAAGCCCCTCTTATGTAAATCGCTCTGTGAATAGACATGACGGAATCGGATTGCAAATTGGTTTGTGTTGATACCCCGCGTTGCCATCTGTTACGAATACCGTGCAATTAATTTTACTTGTTCTTCGTGTGTGGTTGGGAACCCAGATCTATCTAAGTTCTAAAATAGGTCTTAGTAACTAAGGTCAGTCCAAAAAAGCCATCGATAGGAATAAGAAATTTAAAATCACAAGCCCCTTTTGTTGACAATTAGATCAAGTATATAAGTATTTTGATATTGGCAGTGCAAGCATACACTTATGGCACCTTCATTTGTTTTCTGATAGCTTCCAAATTACTTACACGAATACACTCTACTACTACTCTACACACTCTTAATTTACGTCTCAATTACACCGGATTAACAGTTGTCTCAGTATCCAGACGGGAAGGCTAGATTACTTTGCTACAGAAGCATTACCAAGCTACTACCATGTTAACGGTAAGACAAAGTTACCATACCAAATATTGGATGTACCATTTGTCGTGTTGTGAGTAAGATCTCTAAAAAAAGAGAGAGAGAGAGAGAGAAAAAGTGGAGACAGAATTGAGGTGCAGATAGGAACCAATATATCCGTATAATGAAGTCATCGTATAAAGCACCTTCCTCCTTCAATACTACAGAACGGTTATAACCACACTATGAAGAGTGAGGCAATTAAGAAGAAGGTAATGTTGTAGACATTTTTAGGTCATAATATCGAACGTCTCACGTCGGGGAGCGTGTCTAAATCTGTAATTCGATACCCCTTATAACTTTTCAAATGCCACAATTTCACTTTTAGTCTAGCTGTCTCTTCTGTAAGTACAAAGGAGCTACTATTAATTTCGCATACACAGAATCATAATAGCGAAATTCACCTTAAATCATAAATATTTTCTCGAATCCTTATATCATTGAAAGTCGAACCGGAGGAAATAAGCAGGAAGTCTGGCCGCCCACAAAGCGACTCGGTAACGAGATAAGGTCAAAGTTACAGGCATTAGTAATCCTTTATAGAGCCTGAGAAATGTTTCAGAATTTATTTAATACAATACTCTTTTATAAACTCTGCGAACAAATCCTCCTACGTGCGTCGTATTCCTCAGTTCTGAGGGTCGTGACCTTTACTGAGCACTTTTGTTAGGACTATGTTCCTCCATTAACTCCTGTTCTCCGCGCAGTGGATAGCAACATTTATGCTGGATTCCAAAGTGTCTTAATCTTTGCGGTAGGCAGCGGCTTGGCTCTACCCCTGGCATTGCTGAAGTCCATGGGCGACGGTAACCACTCACCATCAGGTGGGACGTATGCTCGTCTGCCTACAAGGGCAATAAAAAAAAACCGGTCGGACCAGTGCATGAGACTACGCCCCCAACTGCGAACAAATACTGAGCCCTAAATGGCTTTTGTTATAACGACCACATTCGTAAAAGAAAGGTCAAAACATTGGCTGTTATGGGAATTCAGTGATGTACTATGGATTTTTAATGTTTTAGTTGTTCTTGATACGGCGATACCTAAAACCTTAGTAAGCTGTAGTTTAGTATACTGATGATTGTCCTACCGATATCAAAAAGTACAAGGCACACTAGGACAAGATACAATATAAAGTTCTAATGTTAAATAACAAAAAAGAACCAACTCCCGAAATGCACTATGGATGCAGCTACTATTTTTTTTTATTGCTTAGATGGGTGGAAGAGGATACGGCCCACCTAGTCTTAAGTAGTTAACGGAACCCATATACATCTACACCGTAAATGCCTATCCACCTTGAGACATGAGTTCTAAGGTCCCAATTTTTTATAATACAACGGCTGCCCCACTCTTTAAGCCGAAACGCATTACTGCTTCACGGCAGAAATAGGCAGGGTGGTGGTAGCTATCCGTTCGGACTAACAAGGCCTCTTACCACAAGTAAAACCATTATAAGAGTGACTGCTTTTGACCACTGTCTTAATACCATACTACTTTGATCCTTCATAGAGACTAATGGTGTTCAATGAAAAGTTTCAAGTCACTAAAAATATAAATAAAGAACGGTCTTACTTTCAAAAAGTGATGGTTATATAGATTAACATAAATTCACAAAGAAATATAAATGAAGCAACGCAGCTTAGATTACAGGTTGAACTCGAAAATTTTCCAGATACTTTTAGCAGAAGTTTTAAAGGTTTCCACTGGGGTACCACTTTTAGTTTCTTTATTGAGTTATTTAGGCAGCTTTCGTAAGGTTTAAGACGCTCTTTCAGACTTTGTTTCTTTCGTTCAGTTTGTGAATTTTAATGTCGGTCAACTTTTTTTTTTCGTTTATTATTTTTTTATCTTGATTCATTTCGGTCTACAAATTCTCCGTACTATTTTTAGGATATACGCAATTCATTACCAAGGAGATTATTGTTAAACTCACTTGGGTGGCGGTATACACATTGTGATTTTTATGGGCTCTAATAATCTCTTAATATCAGATGGGTCGTGAGTCCGTTTACCCATACACAGCAATATATAAAATATTATCGAGTCCAGGCAACCCCAGACCGAGAGCTAGCGCTACACTATAAAAACGATCCCTCGCTGCGCCTTCGCCCTATTTATTTTGCGTGGCGTTCGTCTGTGCGTTTCTTGTTGAAACATGCTTGAGACTTGTTGTGTAGTTTTAATAGTTTTCCTTAATAGTAGATTGAAATCATTTTGTTTTGGTTAATTCAGTGAAATGTGTGTTACCAGTGATGACTTACGGTTCCGAGACGTGGTGCTTCACAAGGGATCTTTTTAGGAAGCTTAGTGTCACGCAGCGAGCTTTGGAGAGTGCTATGCTTGGTTTCTCTACGAGATCGAATCGGAAATGAGGAGTACCGTAGGAGAACCAAAGTTGCTGACATAGCCCGTAGGATTAGCAAGCTGAAGTGGCAGTCGGCAGGCCACATAGCGCGAAGATCGGACGGCCGATGGGGCAGAAAGATCCTCGAGTGGAGACCACGTACTAGCAAACGCAGTGTGGGACGACCACCTACCAGATGGACTGACGAGCTGGTGGAAATCGCTGAGTCACGTTGGATGCAGGTGGCAACAGACCGGCCGCACTGGACATCAGTTGGAGAGGCCTATGTTCAGCAGTGGACAGTACACAGTCGGAGACGATGATGATGAGTGAAATATATTTAGGCCAGTTCTGTGTAATTTCTTTCCTTGTTATTTATTTACTACCCACCTCAATTCTGGTCGATAATAAAAATTTATATTTTCAGTAAGCTTTCTTTGTGTAAACCAGACCTACAGCGTGAGTTTGAAATGACGTAGTTTCCTTTCTCGAAACTGTTGGCAGACGTGTGAATTGTCAAAAAATACAATAGATTGGCATTTTCGGTTTTTGTCCCCGTCTCGTTGAGATCATCTCACCCGAGGCCGGATCTCACGCACGGACGACCACTGACATCGGCTGCGTCAATTTCCTTCCATTTGTACCTACAAAAGTGGGTTACAAAATAGATTTTATTGGTTTGTATTTGATCTCTATGTTATATTGTTATTATTTTTGCTTATAGCCAGCCTATAAACAAACGCCTACTCCGACTTAACGATATATTAAGGACTCAATTACTATAGCTATCCTTAAAATTGGAATTCAAAATTGGTTTTCAGCAGGAATAACCAGGATGCAGTGACTCTAATTGTTTAAGGCAACAAGAATAACTTCATTGTCAAGTTTTTTTTAATGGCTTAGATGGGTGGACGAGCTCACAGCCCACCTGGTGTTAAGTGGTTACTGGAGCCCATCGACATCTACAACGTAAATGCGCCACCCACCTTGAGATATAAGTTCTAAAGTCTCAAGTATAGTTACAACGGCTGCCCCACCCTGCAAACCGAAACGCCTTACTGCTTCACGGCATGAATAAGCAGTCACCGTTTTTCAAGTTTGAATTAGCATAGGATAACTGAAAAAAAAACATGTTTACTTAGAGAAGCATACCTTCGCCGTTAAGGTCATCTATTATGCATCATATCTATAACCATCTAACTGACGTGATCTAATAATCCATGAACATTTTTTTCCCATAATATTTGAATATAAAACCGACAAAACGACCCGATCATTTTGTGGATGTCAGAACACAAAGTTACAGCAAATAGAACGATTGCCGAAGCATAAAGCCGACTGGATTGTACAACAAATGATACATACTTGTTGGCGTCACTCGCGAGCAGTGAGCTACCGAAAGTCGTGAAGTTCTGACAAAAGCAAGAGTTGTTCGGGTAACTAAAAGCGCGGCTCCTTCGAAAAGTTTCGGATTATCATAACGTTCGGAGCAGGCGCGGGTGGATACAGGACGGGTGGATACAGGACGGGTTATTACGTTATAATGTTTTCTCATTGCCGTCGATGGCATATTAGTAGGTGACACGACTGGTAATAATAATAGTAATAACAGTTATTTGGCCCCAATTTAGGATTACCTGTGTTATGAAGACCAAAAAAAACTTATATATGGTTTAAATATACATACACAGATAATAAACGCCTAGAAAAAAAGCAAGCAAACCTGTTCATTACACATGTTTGTCCGATGTGGGAATCGAACCCACGACCCGCGGCGCAATAGTCAGAGGCGTAAACCACTGCACCATCGAGTACCCATGGATGCTGTCAATGTTATGGATATAGCCCGGCTGTTGCTAGCCAAATGGGTCTAGGTAAGAAATGGGTGGTAGGGTTAAACTCTGTTCGGGTGGAGGATGGTGCAGAGGTATGATGGAGATGAAGGAATCGCCGAACACGAGGGATTTGAGTTTTTTTTTTTCGTTGCTTAGATAGGTGGACGAGCTCACAGCCCACCTGGTGCTAAGTAGTTACTGGAGCCCATAGACATCTACAACGTAAATGGGCCACCCACCTTGAGATATAAGTTCTAAGGTCTCAGTATAGTTACAACGGCTGCCCCACCCTTCAAACCGAAACGCATTACTGCTTCACGGCTGAAATAGGCAGGGTGGTGGTACCTACCCGCGCGAACTCACAAGAGGTCCTACCACCAGTAAGAAATTTATAAGTAAGTATTTCCAACGGAACATACCTTAAACTCTGTGAAATGTAACTCAGTAAATGCTGCATGCAAAAGCTTTTAATAATTAATACGTCAGAAAACTGAAACAATTAAAACGATAAATGCCCCATTAAATAAACATGAATCAGCCTGTATATAGATTAAAAGCTGGCCCTTGGGAGCTTTGTGTGAAGACGCCTTGACTCAAAATAATGAGTTCCATTGTTTAGGACTCACCCTTTATTACTTGATATCTCAACGAAGCTTTACTATCAAATATTCATAAAATACTTAGCTTTTGTATTTCACATAATTTAGAAATTAATTTCGAAACATAATTAATTGGAATCAATTTAAATCTAAGATGAATTAAAACCACAAAAATTTCCAATCAATCACCTTTGAAGATTTGTTTGGTAATGGTTACTGGAAACCAAAAATATTACAAAGTTAATGCCTAGCTTGAAAGATGGAGTTCAGGTCGAATATCTTATACCTTTAAACGAGCAATTCTAATAATAATAATATATATATATATACAATTTGAATCTCGGAAACGGCTCCACGATTTTCATAAAATTTAGTATACAGGGGATTTCGGGGGCGATAAATCGATCTAGCTACGATTTATTTTCAGAAAATGTTGTTTTATTCATGTTTTCAATAATCAATTCTTCCCGACATCTATTGGCGAATAATAATACTATTTTTCTTAATTGAGGGCAACTAGCCGCTTTAAAGACACAACAAGATGGCGTTATTAACAAAACGGTAATTGTCTAGCATATATATATATATATATATAGAAGATAAAGAATCTCATTTTAAAAGTAAGACGCACGAAATGTCAAATACCTACTTCTCGTTACAATTGAAAGCACGCTTATGTTAGATTTTTTAAAATTACCCCTTCAAAGATGAATTAAGGAATACGAGCTAATTTTGTTAATTCGTCAATGTGAAAAGAAAATTCATTATTTTCATCATGGAAGCTTCATAAGCAGCTTAGGAAGTGATGTAGAGGTATCAAATAATGCATATAAAATTACTGTAACTAGTGGTCTCGCAGTAGTTGAAATTCGACTGTAATTAATTAAAATTATAAGTTTGAACATTATTATGGTTCTATTGTCAAAGACTATTTATTATACTTCTCTGATCACAAATTTCGCCAAGACTACACTTTAGACAAATATTCACAAAGACAAACAATATTTCATCTATTCTCAATTTGACCATAGCCTTTAGGCAATAAGAAAAGTTTGACAATAAACAAATAGCATGCTTGCGTGTGTGTGTCAAATACGTGGTAGTGTGTGTAATGTTTTCCTTATTGATTTAATGTATATTTTATGCATTATTTAAAAAAAAAATTAGCATTGTGCACTTCTTCTCTATATTCTCTATAAGTGTAGAAATTTTCATAATCCTCCGTTCGCGCAATTTTCGTAAAAAGGGGTACAAAGTGTTTGCTTCACGTATTAATATATAGATGAAACTCTATAGTTTTAAATTATGTTTATTCACGCTAAGCGATAAATAAGTAGTGTTGTGATAAATATAGGTTTTTAACGAAGTTCCTGACGGCAGGCTTGGAGGGGATAGGGATTTTGCTGCGCGACCGAACTGAAAAAAATGTGATAGTAAAACCGTAAGAAAAAATCCGTGGAAAAAAGTGCGTGGAATAAAACCGTTAAATGAGACGTGCGCAGGCGCGACAGTCGCATACACAAGCGAGTAGTGTATAATACCTTTCTCTTTCTCCTTCTTTCTTTTCGTTCTCTAATCCCTTCGCTCTCTATTTAGTAATTATTTCTATTTCTATGTAATTTTATGTTGTCAACCAAAAATAAAGAGATTTATTTTGTTATTTTAATTGATAATTTGAATTACTATTTTTTTTTATTTTACGTAATTTATTATTTCCTAAAATACTGAATTTCCTAAATACTTTCCCGTACTTAAATAAAAACTAATCAGCAAATTTTAAGAGAAAAACCAAGAAAACCTACATAAAATTGAGCACCATTTCTTTTTTTGCAAATTGTGTCGATTCTACATTAGCCGAAGGAACTTCGTTCCTACCTGGTGTCCCACGACACCACATTTATATTTTATCTAGTGACTGAGACAATAGAAAATATCATTAATTACATGTTGTAGAGTTGCTTTTCGAAATCAAGTCACGACTCTTAGTGGGGTGTAAAGAAAAGAGAGTTGATTAAATATGTGGATATGGACTGATGGGCGGCATCCACGGCGTGTAGGATGTGTGGGCTGCGGTGACCACTATACATCAGTCTGGACGATAGCTCGTCTGCTCATTTAAATAATTTGTTAAAAAAACATTCGCAGTGCTGTCTGTGTACCTATAATTTAAAATGTATATAAAAGGATAGTCAAACAATCATTGCCAATTTCTGAAACTAACTAAAAAAAGCTTTATAATTAATAAGGTTTTTTTACAACTAAAATTAAAATTAAACACAAACACACAACCATTTTTATTTATAACGACACGTTGTTGTATCCACGGGCACCACTAGGTACTTAATATTAGGCCGAAAGCTTTAAGCTCTTTCTCCTTTGTGCGTCGTGCTCCTCAGTGCTGAGGATCGTGACCTTTACGGAGTACATACATAAAGGTTTTCTTGGGAAAATTACTAAATTAATTAAAGCTCTTTCTACATATCTAAAACTGTAACCTAGAGCCCGCCTGATCGTGAACTTATTTAAGCATTACAGAAAGTTAAATAAGTTATTCTAAGAAATACAAGGTCATCACAAAAAGCAAATCCACGCAGGCCCTCTGAGATAAATTTCAAGTTGACTAAGCACTTTAAGCCCGTAACGTCTTGAGTTGTGTTAACACAAGTTTAAGATGAGCACAATTCAGCAGTTTCAATTTTAAACCGCTAACAACGAAGGTAATGTAGAAAGTGTCATTTAATGAAAAATGAGCCCTATTTTAATTGAACCTTTTGAAGCTAAGCTTTGGATTTTTGAGGAGTCATACCCCAAAAAACTCCAGCGTTACACTTTACTTCACTCCTATTTACACATGGCCTTGTCACTATCTCATACCTTTGTGTGCATGTGAAATACGCATACACAAAACATTATATTATATTATTAGCTTTTACCCGCGACTTTTTATTTGTGGTCGTCGTGGCCTAACGGATAAGACGTCCGGTGCATTCGTGTTGAAGCGATGCACCGGTGTTCGAATCCCGCAGGCGGGTACCAATTTTTCTAATGAAATACGTACTCAACAAATGTTCACGATTGACTTCCACGGTGAAGGAATAACATCGTGTAATAAAAATGAAACCCGCAAAATTATAATTTGCGTAATTACTGGTGGTAGGACCTCTTGTGAGTCCGCACGGGTAGGTACCACCGCCCCGCCTATTTCTGCCGTGAAGCAGTAATGCGTTTCGGTTTGAAGGGTGGGGCAGCCGTTGTGACTATACTGAGACCTTAGAACTATATCTCAAGGTGTGTGGCGCATTTACGTTGTAGATGTCTATGGGCTCCAGTAACCACTTAACATCAGGTGGGCTGTGAGCTCGTCCACACAGCTAAGCAATAAAAAAAAAAAAAAAAAAAGACTTCGTCCGCGTGGAATAGTTCACAAATAATGCTTTATTTTAGAACAAATTTGGTTAACATTAAAAACGTTATAGTGAGCCAACCTTAACATATGCTGTCGCGGACTTTTTTTAGATCTTTTAAAGGGGAACAATTCTGTCATATATTATTTTAGCGAAACTTTAACCATTTCTGCAGCGCACGCAGCTGAAGCTCTCAAAAGGAAAAAAAACATCCCGATTTTGAAACATTCTTAATTGGTGCTCCGCTTGTATTGGTCTTAGAATGATGTTATATAGCCTATAGTCTTCCTCGATAAATGGGCTAGTTAACACTGAAATAATTTTTTCAATCGGACCAGTAGTTCCTGAGATTAACGCGTTCAAACAAACAAACTCTTCAGCTTTATGATATTAGTATAGATTATTATATAGAAAATAATATACTTGAGTATAAAAACACAACTTTCTTGCACAATTGAGACAAACAAAATCAAGAGTAATTTGAGAGTTCTTGTTTCTGCACCGAATTTAAATTTTCGTATCTCTTATTAATAAATCCAAAATCGCTTAAAAAATTCCACCCGAAAATGAATCGTGCAAATCAATAAAAACGTGACATTCTTGAGGGAATTCCTTAAGCGATTTAACACACTAAACTCACTCGAAGGAGTATTTCGACTGAATCAGATAAAACCGCATAAATTCAAAAAGCAATAGTACCGTAAAAAATAGTTTGGACATACGCCAAAACAGAATGAACGTTCGTACCACAATCATAGCAAATCGCACGGCTATACTTCAGACATTTCTATGGAGTCCGGCCTAGGATGAGTGCTCTAGAATACGTTTATTGCAGAGGGTACATTCGGTTGAGAAAATATTCACGGGAAACTAGCATTTACTAAACAGATGGTGCATTTACGTTGTGGATGTCTGTGGGCTCCAGTAACCACTTAACACCAGGTGGGCTGTGAGCTCGTCCATCTAAGTAATTAATAATAATTATTTTTTTCATTTGGAATTGATAAGATTTCTTGACCACTTCCGCTACTATAGTACAGCGATTTTTATATCGATTTAGATATAATTGTGAAATAAAATGTTACTCGTAAAGTTTTTAAATTTTATTTGTTTATAATAGTATGAGGTCATATAAGACCCCACCGCCATCCTGCCTATTTCTGTTCCGAAACATTCCAATATTCCAACATTAGGATAGCTGTATTTACAGTTAATTAATGAAAGCTTCGATTCCAACGGCGTCCTTACCTTATCCCTTTTTTTTTTCTTACCTATGCGAAGGTATTGCTAACTCTGTCCCTAGCAAGAGCAGTACTTCGCAGAATCTACCACCGGATCGGAAACGCGACCCACTGAGAAGATCCGGCGAGAAATTGAAAAAAAAAAAAAAAAAAAATTGATGGCATGCATTGCTATGCGGATGACAGCACGGGGGATGCGCGATATATCGGCCATCAGAGTCTCTCTCGGAGCGTGGTGCAAGAGAGACGATCAAAACTTGTGTCTGAAGTGGAGAACTCTCTGGGGCGAGTCTCCGAATGGGGTGAATTGAACTTGGTTCAATTCAACCCGATAAAGACACAAGTTTGCGCGTTCACTGCGAAGAAGGACCCCTTTGTCATGGCGCCGCAATTCCAAGGAGTATCCCTGCAACCTTCCGAGAGTATCGGGATACTTGGGGTCGACATTTCGAGCGATGTCCAGTTTCGGAGTCATTTGGAAGGCAAAGCCAAGTTGGCGTCCAAAATGCTGGGAGTCCTCAACAGAGCGAAGCGGTACTTCACGCCTGGACAAAGACTTTTGCTCTATAAAGCACAAGTCCGGCCTCGCATGGAGTACTGCTCCCATCTCTGGGCTGGGGCTCCCAAATACCAGCTTCTTCCATTTGACTCCATACAGAGGAGGGCCGTTCGGATTGTCGATAATCCCATTCTCTCGGATCGTTTGGAGCCTCTGGGTCTGCGGAGGGACTTCGGTTCCCTCTGTATTTTGTACCGTATGTTCCATGGGGAGTGCTCTGAAGAATTGTTCGAGATGATACCAGCATCTCGTTTTTACCATCGCACCGCCCGCCACCGGAGTAGAGTTCATCCATACTACCTGGAGCCACTGCGATCATCCACAGTGCGTTTCCAGAGGTCTTTTTTGCCACGTACCATCCGGCTATGGAATGAGCTCCCCTCCACGGTGTTTCCCGAGCGCTATGACATGTCCTTCTTCAAACGAGGCTTGTGGAGAGTATTAAGCGGTAGGCAGCGGCTTGGCTCTGCCCCTGGCATTGCTGAAGTCCATGGGCGACGGTAACCACTCACCATCAGGTGGGCCGTATGCCCGTCTGCCTACAAAGGCAATAAAAAAAAAAAAAAAAAAAAAAAAAAAAAAAAAAACTCAGTTGGCTGTGTCTATGGGTTAATACGCTCGTCGAGCCCTTCGTCGCAAGCGACGGGTTCGACGAGAACGGTGACCGGTGCTTGAGGTACCTAAAAGCACCGTTAATGGATTGAGAGGATTCGTAATAACGCGGTTAGGGCTTAACCCGATACGGGCTCTTCGCTATACACCAGGGATCACAACTTCACAACAACAAAAATGTGTGTGTGCAAGTCACACACGGTAGAAGTGAAACTTATAACAAATAAAAATAATCGCAAGGGTCAACCACTCCGCAGTGCAATGGAGCAGTCTCACCCTGAGGGAACCGCCTGCATGATCACGATATCTCTACCCTAGGTAAGTATGCTTTAGCAAGAGAAATACGAGAACGTCGATCAACTGTGTAACATCTCGTCACCGCGATTCAGGAATTATTGAATTTACGTGCAGCGACATCTGTTGCTAACAAACTAAATAGAAATAAAAGTATCTTAGGGCGCTCCGAGAGCCACGACAGCGTGCACGGACATCAAAAACACACTGAACTAGTCGGGGACGCGAGACCGTGTGGAGCGCTTCGTGATTTGTCGGCGCCGCTCGGAGCCGCTTCGGCAAGCCAATCGCGGCACACTTATTTTTTCGTTTCGTTTCATTTCGTTTCATCGAGTTTGAAATCACAACGATTCTATAGAAGTTTCACTTCAAAAATCCACATATTCCAATTGGTGTACCTATACAAAACTTACTCTATGACCATTCCAACTGAATATGGATACGAGGAGCGCGGTTACTGCGGAACAAGATCACGTATGCAACTACATAAACTACGATTGTTTTACGATCCTATTTACCATACCCTTTACGGCCGGTGAGGATCGTTTTGTGCTATTGAATCGCAAATTTATCACTTTCGCACAGATATCGGTGGTAGGCGAGAGTCGAAGTAAGATAGCGTGAGAGCTTCATACAATAATTGATTGGTACGGATCCACGTGTAGATTTATCGACTTTGGACGTGCTCTAAGGGTTAGGTTAAACTCACGAAGTGACAGTAGAACTGTAGCTGTAAGCAACGTGCTTAGTAGTGATGGCGCCGCAGTGAAGCTATGCGATAATTCTCTTTCTAACATACTTCACTTTTTTAATTATTGCTTAGGTGGTTGGATGAATTCACGGCCCACCTGATGTTAAGTGGTTACTAGAGCCCATAGACATCTTCAACGTAAATGCTGCCACCTATTTTGAGATATAAGTTGTAAGATCTCAGTATAGTTACAACCACCCTTCAAACCGCATCACTCCTTCACGGCAGAAATAGGCAGGGTGGTGGTACCTACCCGCGCTTACTCACAAGAGGTCCTACTAGTAGTTATGCAAAATATAATTTTGCGGGTTTGATTTTTACTTCACGATGTTATTCCTTCACCGTGGAAGTCAATCGTGAACATTTGTTAAGTGCGTATTTCATTAGAAAAATTGGTACCCGCCTGCGGGATTCGAACACCGGTGCATCGCTTCGATACGAATGCACCGGACGTCTTATCCTTTAGGCCACGACGACTTTACACCTGAATTCTTAGTTTTACGTGACGGATCACGATGCATGTTTCGGTAAATATGACTTTTGTATTGTTTCAATTCCCTAGACTGTTCTGACTGGGTGGTGCATTAGTTAGCGGCACAGAATGTTGCGCAGAGGGTCGTGGGTTCGATTCTCACATCGGGCAAACATTTTCCGATGAACATGTTTGTTTGCTCTCTGTCTATGTGTTTTTTTTGTATATATTGAAAAATGTATTAGTATGATTATTAGTCTCTAGTACCCATAACACAGGGAATCCTAAATTGAGGCCGGATGACCGTGCGTGATTCGTTCCGAGCTATTTATTTATTTACAGATATATAAGTGAATTGATAAGAAATCTTCAATTTAATTGTTTTTATCAATGAATTGAGTGCCTAGCTCGATGATTTATAGCAGCCATACTGGTGAAAATTGGTTTTTGTGAATTTTATATCGATATTGGAAGCGATTGTCGCGAATTTCAATGTTTCGATCCTAAAAAGCTCGTAAATATTTGATGACAACTTGTTAAATATGAAGGGATCTGTACACTACCGCGAATACTCGCGAATGCGTGCGAACAGTTCTTTGCAAATAAGGACGGTTTTTAAGAGAGAGAAAGAGAATGTCTCTGTCACATTACAAACATAGTCTCTCAGTTTGCATTGTCAAACAACTTAATAAAATATGGATTTGATTATAATATAATAGTCATATATTATTTAACAAAGCCAAAGCGGCAAGTAGAGATTGTAATTCAAAAAGAAATTGGAATTAAGTTCAATAAAGTTTTGTTACAGCAACGGTAGTCACAATAATAGTGAAAAATTTTAAAACCTAAATTTTTGAAGTGAAAACTTCTTTAGAATCGTTGTGATTTCAAACCGGATGCAACGGAAAAAACGACAGGTAAGAGACACAAATACAAAAATGTGTAGGATGAAGCCAGCAAAGAATGAGACAGAAATATACATACTATTTAATACAGCGCCATCTGTGAGATTTTTTTAATACTAACGTGTGTATGAAAGTTCTTGTAGTGAATTTTAATTTAGGATTATACGTGAAATTAAAATATCAATTCACAGAGGGCGCTACCTTACAATTATTTACTAATGACAAAATTTTACATATACTTAAGACGTTTAGGATAATTTTATTTTAATTTTGGAAGGTTTCACTTCTACCACGTGTGAATTGCACACATTTTGTTTTTTTTATTATTTACTAATTAAAAAAAAAGCTTACAAAATGTTTTTAATTTATTTTATAAAATTCGAATTTATAATGTTTTTAACAATTCAAGTATATCAACCAAAGATTTTCAACTGGCACCACCCACTGAGTTTCTCGCTGGATATTCTCAGTGAGTCGCGATTCCGATCCGACGGTAGATTCTGCGAAGCACTGCTCTTACTAGGGCTCCTCCTCCTCCGTGCGTCGTATTCCTCAGTTCTGAGGGTCGTGACCTTTACTGAGCACTTTTGTCAGGACTATGTTCTTCCATTCACTTCTGTCCTCCGCGCAGTGGATAGCGACATTGATGCTGGATTTCAAAGTCGTCTTGATCTGATCGGACCAGCGCATGGGACTACGCCCCCTAGACCTCTTGCCTTCCACTTTGCCGGTGATGAGAAGTCTTTCGAGATTGTCACCCTTTTTTCTCGCAACGTGACCGAAAAACTCTAAAATCCTACGTAGGCAAATGGTGCAGAGTCTACTAGGGCTAATGTAAGCTAATTCTTTCAGTTTGAGCCCGTGAACTCACTTACCCGTAGTGAAAAGTTAGGGAATATTATAATTTTTGAATCGAAAGCGCGTAAGTTCACATTACGAGACCAAAACTATGAAAACGAATCGACTACCTAGCACGTGTACACACGTACCTAGCCTTCATTCCAGCAAAGAACCAAAGGGAAGCGGGGGTGACTGAAAATCAGCGCTGTTCGATTTATCGACCTTAAACAGCATTAGCTGAGCCACCTCCTTATGCCTTTTTCTATTTTTTC